>NW_022195460.1:0-2095 GCF_008641045.1 Pistacia vera | reverse complement strand
CATGACTGAATAAAGGAAGCAATTTATATATATGAATTGAAGAACTCTTCCTTCTATTATTTATGATATATAGATACAAGACAAAATGCTCTGAAACCAACAACACGAATGATTTCTAGGGCATACACTAATATACACTAACAGACGAGTTCTGGACATATTAATCGACGATTCGGTAGATGATCAAGTTTAGGATTTTTATGTTCTATGAATCCGTGCTCGATCAGGATATATGAATGGAGGGACTTTACTTGCATGGTACATATGATCTTAAATGGGTTCGATGAAGTGTTTCTTCATTATGGCTTAGGGACTATGGCACATTGCAACATGTTTACCATAGTTGTTTGGCCTCCAGAAAGGTTTCTGGATTCATCTAGAATCGACTCACGGCTAATCCACGGTGGACCTACATGGTCACACCAATAGGCTTGAGAATTTAGAGAAGGATAAGAGAGAGAAATGATTATCCGAAGAGGGCTAGCACCTTCCAAGGGTAATGACGGGATTTATACGGTAATAGTTATATAGAAAATTATTTGTGACATTTTAAGAGTTAAAATGGTCAAGCAATAATTAATTATACATGGGCCCTTGAATAATATTTATTATTCAAAGGATAAATTAATAATTTTGTGGGCTCCTTTTAAAATAAGATTTTATTAGGCATAGAAACGAAAAATAACTAATTGCAAAATGGCCCAGGTATATATAAATGCAAATGGTTGCATTTTAGCTCATTATTCACTTTGTTCACTCAAAAGCAAATCAAAATCTCTCTTTATAAGGCACGACCAGTCTCTTACTCTCTCAAGGTGGTGTTAAAGTGTGGAGGTCTCATCTCTTTGAGTCTTGGCTTCATCAACCTTAAGCAAAGGAGAAGTTATAAGTTTCTTACACTTTGTTTGAAATTTTTGAGTCCTATGCATCCAACCTCTCATGCTTTCAATCTTCATTTCCGCCACTCTTCATGCATGTTGTTCTTTCACAACACGCTTCATGAATTCATCTGTCAGACATTCTACATTAGTCCATGTCGATGGGCTCCGACTGAGATTTCCAACGGCATCTTACAAGCCCCGTAACTCTTCCCGAAAGGTTATGGCTGTCTGAATGGGGCACGCTCATTCAAGCCCTTCGGGCTTTATGCATAGAGTTCTGACATTCAGCCCGCTCAATGAATTAATCTGTCAGGTATTCTACATTAGTCCACATCGACAGGCTTTGAATGAGATTTCCAATGGTATCTTACAGGCCTCGTAACACTTCCCGCATGAAAAGTTATAGCCGTCTGAATGGGACATGCTCATTTAAGCCCTTTGGCCTTTACGCACGGACTTCTGATGTTCAGCTCGCTCCATGAATTCATCCGCCAAACATTCTAACATAGTCCACATTGATAGACTTCTAACAGGATTTGAATGAGCTTTCTAACGGTGTCTTACAGGCCCCATAACTCTTCCCAGATGAAAAGTTATGGCCGTCTAAATAGGACATGCTCATTTAAGCCCTTTGGCCTGTACATGCGGAGTTTTGACTTTCAACCCACCTATGAATTCATCCGTAGATGTTCTACATTAGTCCACATTGTCAAACTTCTACTGGGCTCTGAATGAGCTTTCCAATGGCATTTGACAGGCCTAGTAACTCTTCCCGAATGAAAAGTTATTGCCGTCTGAATAGAGCATGCTCATTTAAGCCATTTGGGCTTTACGCATGGAGTTCTAACATTGAACCAGCTCTATGAATTCATTTGTCAAACATTCTACATTAGTCCACGTCGACGAGCTCTGAATGATATTTTGCCTTGTAACTCTCCCTGGATGAAAAGTTATGGCCGTCTGAATAGGACACACTCATTTAAGTCCTTTGGGCTTTATGCATGGACTTCTAACACCCAGCCTGCTCCATGAATTCATCCGCTAGACATTCTATGTTAGTCCAAATCAAAGGACTTCTGACGGGCACGGAATGAGCCTTCCAACGGCATTTTACAGGCCCTGTAACTATTCCCAGATGAAAAGTTATTGTCATCTGAATGGGGCATACTCATTTAAGCCTTTTGGGCTTTGTGCATGGCCTTCTAGCGTTCAGC
>NW_022195459.1:0-10968 GCF_008641045.1 Pistacia vera | reverse complement strand
AAATTTTATTAAAATATTTCTTAGGTTTTTTAAATTTTTATAAGGAGATTTACTAATTTTATATTATAATTTTTAATTTCATGCAATTAAACATTTGATAAAATGGTTTTTAGATACTTGTACTGTTTATTTTGCAATTATGAAAATGAATAAGATTATTGTTAATATTTAGTAATAAGTGTATATAAAGAATACTTTTACTATATGGTCAATTATATTATGGTTTAAATTCAATAACTTGTCATATATAGATTCAAATGATTTATTATTGTCTTATTTATATGTTAATAATGAGAAAATTTTCGGTGTTAAATGGATTTATAATTAGTTAATAAGAGAGTACGTATAAGACATCATACGTTGACATGACATATTTTTATTGAATGGTATAATTGTGCACTGAATAATTATTTATTAATACTAAATTCAAAAATTAATTTTATACCGAACGTTTATTTATTTTCTTATTATCTTGAATTATGCCAATTTTTGTTAATTTTTTTTGTTTGAAGAAATAGAGGCGTGGATGTGTTAGGGCATAGGGGGCCATTGTTAATCGTTTTTAACAGTGCGATAACGGCAGCAGTAAAAACAAGTTGAAAAGAGAAAGGCTGGTACGTGTTTAAAATGCCGTGACGTTATGGATGATGGCCACCTGGAACCTAAAAGGCAAACAGCAATTTCACCGCTAACTTTGTCATTTCATTTCATGTAACGGTGTCGTCGCTTTGCCTCAACCCTCAAGGAACGAAGTTCCTCGTCACTAATCTAGTTGTGTGGAAGTTAGTTGGGATATGGTGCCTTTTTGTGAGTCAATGATAGAAAATTTAAACATCAGTCAAAAATGGCTAAGCAAATCTTATCAGATTTATATAGAATTTCTAAAAACATTTTAATATTTTATAAAAAAGAAAGAGCAAATGAGATGTTTCCACCTAAGATTTAGCGAAATCCAAATTCCTACGTTGGCTTCATAAGTTACATATTCCTACCCTTAATTTAACGAAAATTATTTAATATAACAGTCAAAAGGTAAAATAATCATTTTACATTACATTAAATGTCAAATAAAAATAAAAATTTCAAAATATTTACACCCTTGGTTTTCTGCCCCTCTTCCCATCTTCATGCTAGGCTATGCGTGCAGGAGAAAGGATGGGTGCTGGATTGGTTGGGCTGGTTGCGGCAAATGGTTGAATAGGTGGTGGATGGAGCAGCAAGCTTGAAGTGGTGGGGGGCTTGCCGGCGACCATAAATCAACACAACAACAATACTTTAAAAACAACAAACCCCATTGATCAAACACCAATACCCAATGATAAGCGGATGAGAAACCGCGACTATCTTGCAACGGCAAGTGCAAGTCAGGGGCAGCAAACGGCAAGAGGGGAGGGTCAAAGGCAGACACGTAGCCACATAGTGGGTCGTGGGTTCAATTGAATCCTTTCTACTTTTCAAAAATTTAAAAAAAGTATTAATATTTTATAGATTTTACAATTTTAACTCCATTTAATTTTATGTTGACCCTACAAAATGAATTATCAATTAATATTTTTTAAATTTGTCTTTTTTTTTTAATTTCCTCTTCTTTTCACTCATGTTATATTTTTCCTTTAATTGGATACTCAAGAAATATTACTCATTTGGATTACAAGGTAAGATGATGTTAATTTTATTTTTATTTTTTTACTTAAAATTCTTTTCTTTTAGCTTTCTTAATTGATGAAAGATTATGAGTTATGAATTTTTGTTGAGTTTAATAAATGGATTTGAAATAATTTATAGATTTTGATGTGAGTTTTGATTTAATCTTGTTTATATTGAGATATGCGTTAATTCATGGTTGTTTTAAGTTAAGTTTGATAAATTTTGGTTAGTTTTTTAGTTAATTTTGAAAATGGTTTAAAGAATTGATGAAACCTAAATTGTAGAGATTTGAGGATTTTGTTTAATTTTGATATATTAGTTAATTGCTTAATATTTAGAATTAGGTTTGATGAGTTTTCATAGGTTTATGAGTTAAATTTTATTGGATTAGTTGAAATTGTTTAAAAAACCTAATTTATGAGTTGAATTTTGATAAATTTGTTTTGTTTTTTTAATTGTAATTGCAAATAAATTTTATTTATGATAAATTTTATTATAAATTTACCAACTTTGATGTTTTGAACTCATTGACTCAGAATCATAGCTACGTCTTTGGTCAAAGGAGGGATGGGTTTTGAAGAAGAGAAGAAGGGGAGTCGAATGGTGCAGACAGGGTTGATTTTCTGTGTGAGAATCGGTTGGGATCTAGCCAAAAAAATGCCAAAGTATAGTGGCTATTGGCCAGCGATTTAAGGGTGCAATTGTTTGTGGGTTAGCGACTGGTTGGAAAGGTGAAAGGCCACGCTCGATTGACGGCAGAAAGCTGGGAAAGATGAAAGGCCATGGTCCATCGACAGTAGGAAGTCTGGTGACAAACGCTGGCTGTATTGAAAAGGAGAAAAAATAATGAGGGTAATTTGATAATAGCACTGTCTAGACTATGTTAGAACCAAAAAAATCACAAACGATATTAATTTGAGGGTAGGAACATGAAATTTATGAAAAGAGGGGTGGAAACCTTGGATATTGCTAAACCTTGAGTGGGAACAAGTCGTTACTCAAAAAGAAATTGGAAGATGGCCTATCTTGCAATGCCTGTAACCATAGGACGTCTGCAACTATTATACGATGGATAAACAAACAACAATTTCATAGTGCCAAATCTCATAATGCAATGTAACAAAACAAGGGCGGCCACATTGAAGATTGAACCAGAAAGGCAGCCTTTGAGTCAACATTGCCACTGCCACTAATATTACATCTTAACATCCCATTTCTAATTGACAAAAACACATACAAAAAAGGTATAAAGACAATCCTCACCCTTGATTTATTTTCATGATCTCTCTCTTTTTCCATTTTTTCTTCTGGATGATGTCACTTTGTAGTCCTTCTTTGAGCATTTTTCTTTCTAATTTACTGCATCTTCTTCTCACAAAAGTAGACCTTTAATTTACTCTTCTGCTAAATTGAAACGCAGCGTTCTATTAATATAATACACACGCCTTACCTCATCCGCCAAAAGCAACTCAATCAAGCAATTTAACAAACAAAATAAGAGCAATTCAAATAACAATAACAAATGGAGTTTTAGCTAAAAACCATGAGAAACTATCGATAAGACGATAACCCACATAGAAAATTACAGTTTCAAATTACAATGAAAACTACCATCAGAAAATTCCCCCCAAAAAAGGTACACAAATCAATGTAAGGGTCTCTAGACAATTGCAATCTTAGCTCCAGCTTCTTCAAGCTGTTTCTTAGCGTCTTCAGCTTCGTCTTTAGACACTCCTTCTTTAAACTTCTTCGGTAATCCTTCAATCAACTCTTTCGCCTCTTTCAAAGCCAAGCTAGTCAGCGCTCTCACAGCTTTAATCACCGCAATTCTCGCATTGCTCGGGACATCCTCAATGACAACATCGAATTCCGTCTTCTCCTCCACTGCAGCCGGCGCATCTCCTGCACCGCCGACTCCGGGCGCGGCGGCAACTGCGGCGGGAGCAAAGGCGGCAGCAGAGACGCCGAGCTTATCCTGAAGGTAGTCCACCAGAGTGCGAGCTTCCTCGAGAGTCAAGGAAGAAATCTCGGAGCCGAGTTTTTCGATCTTTTCGGGGGCTTCGACGGCGGCAAGAGGGCGGAGATGAGAGGTGCGGTGGGTGACGTTAGAAAGGTGGGGGTAGGAAGGGAATTTGAGGAATTGTTTGGGGTGAGAAGAGGGAAAAGATGAGTTTGAGGGAGAAGGATGAGAGCGTAGAGTGAGTCTTGTTGTAGCTGAAAGAGTTGTCGCCATTTTGGGGAAGATTTGGGGCTTGGGTTTTGTTTTGAAGAAGATGGAATTTGGTTGAGAGCTGAAGTTTGAGATAAATGAAAGGATAAGGGGGAGTGGGAAGTTAAGTGGAGGTATAGGCGATGAGAGTTTATGTGTTAACTGACGATATTACCCTTGTTGATTGCCACTGAGAAAGGGGGGAGAGACTGGCAAAAAAGTGATTTGAGGTACATTTGGAGTATCGTACTAGGGATCTCTAGCACCCAAGCGAGAATCATACCACTCGACCAAATGAGGAACTAGTTGGCAATAAACAAAATTAAGGTGATTTTGGTTAGAGAATGTTGAAATACCTTGAAGATTATAAAGAATTTTTAGGAAAATGTGTTTGGTTAGTTGGTGGGTATGTTATATTAATATGTTTGGTTGGGTAGAATAAATTGATTGGTATATTATTTAAATTACTAAATTATATTATTTTTATTATTAATTTCTAAAATAACATTTCAGATTTAGCTAAAACACCCCGCTTATATAAAACTTTAATTTATAACAAAATCACCCCTACCACCCCAAGCCATTGCTCACCATCATCCGTCGCCTGGAGTCGTAGTGAGTAGCTCACCGTCACTGGGAGGCTCTAAGGTGGCCATTTTTGGCCTTATTGATGGTCGAAAATGGCCATATCGGAGTAGATCTGGCCATTTCCAGCGAGATCAATGGATCTAGCCATTAATGACCTTTATCAGCCATATCTGAATGAGATATGGCCGTTAACGGCCAGTTCCATCGATCTCGTCGGAAATGGCCAGAATAGTTCTGGCCATTTCTAGCCATCAATATGGCAAAAAACGGCCACATCGAAGCCTCCTAATGTCTCACGGCGACTCTAGGCGACTTCTGACGGTGGTTTGGTTGATGGTAGGCGGATGGGGGTGGTGGCTTGGGTGTTAGAGTAAATGCTCTAGAGCGAATCAATTAATGTAGAATTGACTCTTTGTAATAATGTTTATTAATCAATAAAAGACATTTTATTTTATATCGCGTAAATCATTATTATTGCAATATGTATTGATATATGTCTTTAGAATGGTAGAACCGTGACGAGGGTATCAAGTGTTTTAAATCTTGATAGTGAGAACCCTATGAGCACATATGGTGGCCATTCTAGAAACGTCCGTAGCCCCAGTATTATTTTGAAGTAAGGGCACATATAATACAGTAAGGCTATCATAGTGTTGAACAACCTTGTCGAAAGGCAATGACTGATCTCACTTGTCAAGGTTGTTTGGTGACAACCTGGTGCAACACATGGGTGCTTGCTTTAGGCAAATATACCGTAACAGGTTCACTGGACTGACCCACCAGAGGATTCTATATGGATGGTAACCCTAGTGTCTATGGAACAAATCCTCTAACGAATGGTGGTGCATGTGATCCTTAGACTTGAGATCACCGGAGCGCCTTGTGCACCGATTGGTGCAGTTTGACACTAGCCTAACACAGTTCTATTTAGAGCTGTCAGTACGGTAGTGATTGGCTGTATCAAGGAGTGTATCAAGACTATGATGGATAGATAGAGGATTCATCACTCCCAGGTACGGGAGAAGTTATTTCATGGTGCAATTCAGTAAATGGCAATGACACTAAAACTGTGGCCACAGTGAGATTGAGTTGTTGCTCTATCCAGTTTATAATACAGGTCATTAGTCCAGTAACTAAATATACAATATCGAGAGTAACCGTAGGTTGTCACTATTTCTATGCCTCGGTCTCGTAGAGATAACTTATGATGAACGGATCGAATTGTACGGTAACCGTATCGTGATAGGTAGTTATTTTGCTGAATCTGAATCTATCGGGTGGCCATGATGCCTTGCTAGGGGCCAATCTTGGTATGTGTATAGTGAGACGATTAATTGGTGTTAATCGCAATACTATATACTATCGGTATGATGAGGAGCCTATGAGTCACACACATAGAAGATAATTTAAGACTCAAGAAGTAAGAAGGGCATTTTTGTCTTTTTAGGCGAAAGGGTATTTTGGTAATTTCAAAGTGCAATTGAATTTGCTGAGGTCGTAACCTTTATTTAATTTGTTAGAAAAATAAAATAAGTGAGATTACGTTTAAATATGTGTTCGCATATATTTAAATAAGTTATCATTATTGTTAAATATTAATATATTAAATAAAATATCTAATTAGGAGTGTTTGGAAAGATGAGGTGTTTGGGTTGGAGCCCAAACCTATTCCATAAGGGAATAGGGCAATTAAACTTGCACTATAAAAGAAAAAGGTTTCTCTGTGAATAAGTAAGATTTCATTATTCATTCTTTTCATTGAAAAGAAAAACCCACAGCCCCAAAACACTCTCTCCCACGCCAGTTTTAGTTTTTGATTGAAAAAATTAAATACTTTTCATTTCCTTCTTTGTTCTTAAGGCTAAAGAGGATCTAGCAAATCCTTCTTTAGTTCCTTGCGATTATCTTTCGTGTGGACTACGTCGGTTCGATTCACACTTGGGTCGGTAGCAAAATACGTTCAGAGACAAAGTTGGAGGAGCCTCTAAACTTGGGTATGGTTTCTAAACCTTTAAACTGATTTTCTGCAGATTCAATTATAATGTATAAACTGTAATTTTTGTACCCTGATCTTGGTTTTATGGAACGATCCATATTATTAAATATTTTTCGTTTTTCCGCTGCGTAACTGGATCGTTTCTTAACATTGGGTGGGTTGCAATTTGTTTTGAATTCAAGGGCAATTTTGTCCAAAAAGTTAATTGGGGTGAAATAGTAAAAGCTAGATTCATGTAAATTAATTTAAAAATAAGAGTATTATTGTTCTAAAATTTTATTAATAAGGGATAGAATTGTAACAAAAATAATATTACTTTGGTGACCTTACAATGCCTAAGAAAATAGAGGTTATTAGATTACCTCTAATATTACCAACAGTAACTACTATGGGGCAGTTTGGTTCGGGGTTAAGTAACATTACTGGGGTAATGTCATCTTATATTACTTGATTACCACGTTTGTTTGTCAAGTAATATAAGATACCAGTAATCTTCAAATACCAATAGTGGTTACTATTGGTAATATAAGAGGTAATCTGATTACCTCCATTTTCTTAGGTTTTCTGAGATTACCAGGGTTATCTTTTTTTGTTACAATTTTATGCCCTTATTAATAAAAATTTGGACAATAATACCCCTATTTTAAAACAAATTTACATTAATATCCTATTTCAATTTTACTTGTTAATTAAAAATTTGGACAATATGCCCTTATATTTAAAATAATTTACAGACACCCATGTCACCAAGCCACCACCACCACCGCCACCCAGCACCACCGCCGACAGCGGGTCAACCACCACGAACCACCGTCAGAAAATTGTCGGAGTCCCAAAAACACTGGAAATTCTGGGAGGCTCGGGAGGCTCGATATGGCGGAAAGGCCATAACGAAGCCTTCCGGAGCCTCCCACAGAATTTCCTTCTTTTTTAGGGGCTCCAGCGATTTTTCACGGTTGTTCGCGGTGGCGGCAGGCGGCGGCAGGAGGTGGGGGTGATTTCGTCATGAATTAAAGTTTTTTTATAAGCGGGGGTGTTTTAGCTAAATCTGAAATATTGGGGTTAAAAAATTATTCAAAAATTAATAATAAAAATAATATTATATTAATATTTAAAAGAGGGTCAATTTAATAATTTAAATAACATACCCACCAATTTATTCCCATAACCAAACATATTAATATAACATACCCACCAACTAACCAAACATATTTTCTTAAAGATTCCCAGTAATCTTCCAAGGTAATCTATCTTTCCAGTAATCCAATATTCCCAGTAATCTAACATTCCTGAACCAAACGCCCCCTATTAGTATTAGAAGATTACCGGAATCTTATATTACTTGACAACCAAACGTGACAATCAAGTAATATAAGATGACATAACCCCTGTAATCTCATATAACCTCCAACCAAACGCCTCCTTAGAGTAAACGACTTTTTTTCCACCCCAATAATGGCTTAATGACACTTTCCTAAATACTACTTTACTACTCAAATTTAAATTCTGTTTCCAATTCCAAGATCATTATGACCCCACACCACGACCATTCTCTTCCCCGATCATCACTCACTAAAACACCTCAAACCCTACTCTCGTCAATCCCACAATTGCTGACAATTGAGCGATTAGGGTTTGTGTAGCCGCCCCTCCTAAGTCAAATTTTGATCAATTTCAGTCACCAAAATCCAACCTTCCACCTCTAAAAGACTTATCGACCTCCTCTCTTCAAAAGCCATAACAGTTTGGACTGAGTTTGCTCTCTATTCATTATCGGAATATAAATTTGGGTAGTAAAATGATATTTTAAAAGTCAATGGGTGAGAAAGTGTAATTAAACTATTATTTGAGTGGGAAAAAGTTGTTAACTCGATGATTAATTTATAAAATAATAAAGGATGAAATGTAAAAGATAACCACAATATTTTAAAAGTGGGTTTTTTTAATTATTTTTCCTAGGGATAAATGATAAGCGACGGAAGTATACACTAAGTTTGCAAAATTGGATTGACAATTTGGTTGGATATAATAATATTTTAGTTATTTACATAGAGAGTAAACGACTTTTTCCGACCCAAAGTTTGCCTTGATTGCTCTTTTTCACTTAAAAAGTTTCAAAAATATCACTTTTTCATCCAAAGTTTATATTTCGTTAATACTTAAAATATACTTTACTTTCTCAGTCAGAGTTCAGCGAGTTAACAGAAGCTAGGGTAAAAGAGATTTTGTAGAGTGGAGGTCGGTAGATCGAATGGTAGTGACCGATTGAATATTCGCCACTAGAATTAATCGAAAATCAACTAAGAACAAGAAGCCCTAGTTTTGTAGTGGCCGGTAATCGATGCGAATTCAGATGCCGGAGTGAGAGAGGTTTTGTAGAGAGGAGACTAAATGTTGAAATGGTGGTGACAGAGAGAACTTTCACTGTCGGAATCGGCTTTAGGTAGTAACGTAATATTAACTTTGGGTAGGAAAGTAATATTTTGAAACTTTTTGGATGGAAAAGGTCATTAAGGCAAACCTTGCGTGGGAAAAAGTCGTTTACTCTTTATATTGATATCAAAATCATTTATCATAGCAAACAACTTCCAGTTTATCATCAAAATAGAGATCCAATAATGTCCCGACTGAAACCATGAAACCATAATCTTGTTACTCTACCCCGTTGAGCATCACATGGTGAAGTTAAAAAGCTTTGTCCTGCATGGTATGACTTTGCTATCATACAAGTTAGGTAAATGGGACACGACTCCAGCACTCTTTTACCAAATTTTGTAGCAAATTACAAAACACAGGTGGATTTTTTATTGAAATGTAACCAAAACAATGTCTCTTTAACATTTCTTCCTGTCCACCTGTAAATGATCCTAGAATTTTTATTAGATAATGTAATGACAGTTCTCTTAAATTATCAACAAGGATACGATTTCGTATACAATATATTCTCTGATGAATACAAGTGATTATATCATATAAGATCAAATGTATCCCAAATCCTACTTCTATCAATGTTACAACATGAATATTACAGAATTAAATCAGAAAACATCAATAACCTTCCACTTGCCATTTGCCATACCCGCAAGTAGTCTCCTACCATCTTCGGCGCCTCCTCCCATACCAATATGCAAATGCAGCCACGGATGCAGCAAGAATAACACCAGCTGTTGCATGCCAAGGATATAAGGCTTTCTCTAAAACAAGGCCAGAACTCTGATTTACCACAGCAGGAGGTGGTGACTGCACTGCTTCCCGACTAACTGCCAAAGCAAAACCCAAACCTTGCCTCTCCAGCTCGGCTAAATCTTCAATTTCTGGCTTCAAGCTTGTGGCTTTGGCTATAGCTTCATACTCTTCTTTCGTTCCACCTTCAAGAAAAGATCCAACAAGATGACCCTTACTCACCCAGTAAGCACCAAATGTATTTCCTGAGAAATCCCCATAATGGACTACTTCCCCAGCGTTGTCCCCATAAAATTGCCAAGACAACGCAAAGACTCTAGAGTAGAAGAATGGCAGGTAGTTGAATTCGCCTGTTTTGTCTGGTTCCATAATTGCGGAAACAGCATGTCTTGCGGATTTTCGAGCAGAGTCAACATGCTCAAGCCTTCGGATTTCACCAAATATTTTGAGTGGAAATGCCGCAACATCGCCAACTGCATAAATTGAGCTGTTGCTTGATTGCAATCGTCCATTTACTTTAATCCCACCCTTCTCCAAAGTTAGTTGACCTTCAAAAAGGCTTGTGTTTGGACGTATTCCAATCCCTACTACAACCATGTCTGCAGGCAATCGACTTCCATCCCTAAGATTAACAGCTACAACCTGTGTATCAGTTTGTCAGCAAAACTTAGTGATCATTATGAATTTACAGCAGCTAAAGGAACAAAAAAATAAATATTCTCCAGATATTAAAGCAACAAAAGATTTACCTTCCCACTGGAGTCGATGTCAAATGATGACAAGACAGTTCCTTTAATGAACTTCACCCCTTTAGATGTGTAATAATCTTCATAATAACTTGCAATCTTGGGTGTAAATAGCCGGGCCACTACAAAAATCCCAAGAGCAATACCAAAACTGATAAATACCTTCGCTAACAAAGAATTTTGATTTGATTCTACAAAATGTTCAAACATCTGTTCTAAATTTGTAAACTATCAGAGCAGGAATACTTACTGCAATGTGCTTCTGGAAAAACCATGGTTACATTTATTTTATTGATCACCAGAGATGCAGCGCACTCCATTCCTATGTAGCCACCACCAATGACAACAGCATTCCCACCAACAGAGGATTGCATGACATCTGCAATCCTGTTTGCATCAGCTAAATCTCGTAAATAACACACGTTTTCAGCATCTGATCCACTCACACCAAATTCCTCAAGCTTCAGAGCCTAAATTTGATTTCAGGGCACACAAAGTCAAATCCACAGTCACTTCTAAGTCATACAAATTCAGTAAAATTCCTATGTTTAAACCAATTCAAGTCTCAACTACATGATAATATCTCAATATAACTTAAA
>NW_022195458.1:0-82682 GCF_008641045.1 Pistacia vera | reverse complement strand
GAGAAAAAGGTTAATTTCCTTATTATAAAAGTCCTAGTCTTTTCTAGGTCGTTATAATACTAATTGTGATCTAAACTTATGTTTTATTGGTTGTTCAGCAATTCGAACTGCAGATGAGTTATCTAAAATGATGGCTTTCTTTTACTATGGAGCTGCAAAGCCAGCCTGTTTGAATGGCGTTGAAAGTAGCCAAGAAATGATCCCATCTGTTATCATCAACAATCCAACATAACTAAAACTATAGGAACTGTTTGTGACGAGGTTCTTATGAAAATACCTTTATATGAAAACTATACGAGCACTAATTAATTGTGATGTGTAGCGTATGCCTTCTTTATTGTATGTGAATCGGATGGTTAATATTACCATGCATTTAGTACTATTAATTACTGGTTAGGGGTAAAATTATCAGCTCAAATGTAAGACATTAAGCATCATATTCTCTGTTTTTCTAACTCGATTATGATTATCACAGCATTTCCAGCTTCAAACTTGATGAAATCAGCTTGAGTGTATCAATTGCTTTACCATTTCTAGGTGAGTGAAGTACTTGCATAGGATATATGAGGTACGAAAAATAAAGGAGGCAACAAGACAATCATACACACATGAAAGAACACCAAATTTATGTGCTTTGGCAAAGTCATGCTTACATCCACGGGATATGAGTCAAAAGACTGAATTAGAGAATAATAGTATAGGTCCAATACACTCATGGAAAGCCCGAACCCTAACTGAACCCTGATACACTCTTCACTCACTTTCTTTAACACTTCCACGTTATGCACATAAACTCCAAACAGTGAAGTTCTCATTTGTAGCCTTTGACTCTTGTTATTTAAGAAGACCTCACAACCACAATACTAACTGTTCAATTAGAAAATTTTTGTAACAAACACCATTCAACAGCCTATCATAAACGAAGAAGCGATGGTGAAAAAATTAATTCGCTTTGGATAAAGAAACTGTCCCAATACTTGTGCCTACCTTGCTGCCCTGTCATTGCAATTTCCAGGCTTTACATTCCTCTTATCATCACAACAAATTCATCGAGTTTTTTGAAGCAATGATCTAACGGTTTCTGGCCTTAAATCTCTTCAGAATTTGTCCAAATCTCTAGCCATGTTGGTGTTAATGAACTTAATTTTCCAATCTTGTTACTAGATCACCTGCAAAAAAAGAAAAAGAACCGGAAATGTTAACTCGGATTGTAATTTGGAAATGTCCATCATGTTAACTGATCACAAACTACTTTAAACATTTTATTCAAGTCTTTCATCTACGATGAGTCATCACTCCATTGAGAAGTTGTGTTGATTTCATCACTATATTCGTAGGATTTACCTTGAATATAAACAAATATTAAAAAAAGGACATGCTTTCACCTACAAGGGTGCCCAATTGCTGTAGTTTCATCAGATTTTGGGCCTCGGAAGGCCCGGAAGGGCTAGGCAGGCCCTAGGGAGATTAGAACCTTAATTAAATTAATTAATATTGGCCTCAAAAATTTATAAGGAATCATAATTTTAAGGGTAAGAAATCCAACGAAATTTCATTTTTAACCCCATTTTGATTCTTTGAATTTCCATTTTCTATATTTTTTTTCTTTTCAAGATTTTTATTTCAATGTTTATCATTTCATAATTAATGATTATT
Organism: Pistacia vera; assembly: GCF_008641045.1. Lineage (NCBI taxonomy): Eukaryota > Viridiplantae > Streptophyta > Magnoliopsida > Sapindales > Anacardiaceae > Pistacia > Pistacia vera. The sequence goes on along the minus strand of NW_022195458.1, from coordinate 81,026 downwards.
GAAATAAGTATTTGTAAATCTTCGATATTTGTTGATTACTATTGACCGGTCGTTGACCACCTTTGACCGGTCATTGATTGTCTTTGACCAACTGTTGACCATACAAATCTATATCCTTTTCCATTTCACATGGAATAATGAAGGTCAACAAATCTTAAGCAGATCATAAAATTTATCTTTTTTTTAATAACCGTAATCCTATCAACTCTTAAGGTTCCAACAGCTTGAAATATATAGTTGAAATATTAATTCAAAGGTTTTTATAAAACTCTCAGTCCCAGTTCAAATAGTATTATTAAACTGCTATGCATATATTCGGGCGTTTTAAAGTTGAAATTGAAGGTAACAAAATAAAACCAGTTATAGAGTTGAAAACAAGTTATAACAACTTGTTCAATTAAATTTGGGCTTAATGAATGTGTTGACATGGAAATATAGAATGAAAATACGCGACATTATTCTCATTTCTATTGTATTTTAGATATTATTCTATGTCCTTTGATGCAAGATTTCATCATTATTATAATATTTTATATCATTACATAACTATTATACTTTTATATAAATAGGTTGTGTATTCACATATAATTTATCATTACATAACTATTATACTTTTGTATAAATAGGTTGTGTATTCACATATAATTTACAATAACTCAATACAATTAAATTAAATTCCTCTTAGATATCTTTCAGATATCTTTCGGGTATATTCTGATCATTTCAATTGTCTGTCTTGCCCTTTCAATTCTTCTCTTATCCTCTTAAAAATATCTTACGGACATATTTTGACTCTCTTTAATTACCTCTTTTGTCCTTTCAAAGATGCCTTACGGGCATATTATGTTTCTGGTAGTCCACTTCATCGCAAAGCCATTGCTATGTAATTTAACTTTAACAAATTATATATTTGACTTTCAATTTCATAACCATATGGTCTCGTGCCTTTCCATGATCAGAATGGAGAATGTCAGACTAGGGACTCGAAGTGGAAAGGCCAAGATCTTGGGTACAATAATGGGAATAGGAGGGGCGATGATCTTCACATTCTATAAAGGACCAGAGATTAATATTTGGTCAACAAAGGTAAACTTATTGCACCATGGTGAACCCCAAAATGGCCGAAAGGGATCTCATAATTACTTCTTGGGACTTTTACCAGCTCCATGATCGTTCAGGTACGTAAATTTACATAGCCATGATAATTATTTTCTGTTCAACTTTGTAGTAATAATAACAACAGTACTGTGTTTGTATTTTTTCTATATTTCTTTTTTGTTATAATAATTTGATATCAGACTAAGATGAGTAAGAGATACCCATGTCAATATTCAAGCACGGCTCTAATATCTATGAGCAAGTAGTGCATGACAATGACCTTATTATTTAGTACAATACGATGAATGAGTGGCATACATATTCGTAAATTTAACACTATAAACCCAATTGAATATGTTAGTTATGTTGACCATGCAAAGTTAAAGGGTCGATGCAGAATTTTATAAAAGTTGAAGTAGTTGACCTTAGGTTGTCAATAATACAGGACGCTGTCGTTTCAAGCAAAAGTAGGACCTGAAGTTCAATTGTTGTTAACAAACATATAATTGCAGTCTCTCTTCCCTCTCAGTATTCAGTTAAAAACGAAAATAAAATACTGATTTGATACTTTAGAATTTTCTCGAATTCCTCTCTCTATTTCTTGTTCTTGCTCACTGTTCATTTTCACAAGCTAAATAATATATTTCATATTTATGTTAGGGACAATTTCACGAAAGTTTGGTGCTTGGTATTTTTTATCATTTTAGATTAGGAGAAACTAAAAATTTTAACATAAGGTCAATTTCAAAATTCAAATAAGTCAAAACTTAGAGAGACTAAAGAAGTTTAGAAATCTGGAAATTCTCTCAATTTTATTAAAACTGAATACACCAAAGAACAGACTGTATAGTCGTTTATATACTCAAGTTAAGAGGCTTAAAACAACAGAACAAACACAACAGTTCACTCAACACACTAAGAGAATGATGACATGGACTTAATAGACACTAACAATAGATTATTATATAAGTCCAGTGTATAGCACAACTGACTTTGACTCATTTATGTTAATAGAAACTATATTATAATTAACAAAATATTTAAAACATAATATGCAGACAAGTTTCACTCTCACACACAATCTCTATTGTTTTTAGGGGTGAGCGGTTTCGAGTAACTGGTCCAATCCCTTGGAATTGGACTAGGACCTAGACCCGAATCTGCACTCAACGATTCATAGGATTTAGGAACTAAAACCAGACTTGGTCGGTTTCGGTTCCTAAATGTCAGGAACCTGATACTGTTCATGCAAAATTACAATACACCCCTCATGTTCGCAAAAATGAAAAATATACCTTGTGAAAATTATAAATATGCCGCAACTATTTACAAAAATTACAAATACATCCTGGGTACCTGTCGGTTCCACCCTGAGCACCTAGACCTTGGTTTCGGTTCTGGTTTCCACTCTAGGTCTGGTTCCTAAAATGGTGAAACTAGAATTAGACCCGCACAATGTCGGTTCCACCAAATTTGGAACCGGAACCAAAACCGACACCCCAGGTACCCATCAGTTCTAGTTCCACCCTAAAAATTTGCTCACCCCTTTTTCATACTTTTATTTTCAAAAATGAATTTAAATATAAATAAGAAGTTTAAATTGTTCTATTTAATTTCAAAAATTCAGAATACATTTATTATTATTTTTTTCAAAGTAATAACATTAAAAACACATTTATTATCACTTTCTTATGACAACACGAAAAATTATAATAAAATAGGGAATTGAAAACATAAAAAATATTGTTTTCACGTTTGATCTATTTCAAATGCTTTGTTATACAGGTGGTCTGTTGTTTTATTTTTATATATTTTTTATTTGAAAAAATATAAAATAATTAAGTTAAAAAGGGTACTATATTAAAATAATACATAATACGTATAATATAAATTGATCTTATATTTATTCTTTTAATTAAATTATTTTGTCAATTGAATTTTAATCTTTTTGATCATATCTTTGCAGAGAGAAAAATGCAATAGATTAAAAGCCCTATCTAATCTTTGACAACAATATCATGACTTGACTTGGTGGGATTCTCCTCCTAATCAATGTTAATTAATTTCTTTATTTTTCATTATAGTTTTGTCTTTCTTCTTGATTTTACTTTAGAATTTAAGTTAATAATATTTACTTCTAGATATATAAGCATCTCCACATATGCCATATCATTATGATATTAGGAATTTTCCCTCTTATTATTTTCGTTGAAATTTCTTCAACTTTTGTGTTCAGCTGAAGAGAAAAAAATCAAGAGGTTCATGGGGAAGAAAAAAATGCATGCTTGTGTTGCCATTCAAGCAAACTTTATATTAACATTTTATTGTTATTGTAATATTTAGAAGCTCCAGTACTGAAACTAACCATTTCACGAACCACGTAAGAATGAAGATCTATGCTTTCAACTAATTAATAGCTAGATAATATTCTTACAATATACTCTTTTTTTTCCTGGATAATTCAAAAATCACTTGAACTTGCTTTCTGACACCCGAGTTCATAACTAGAACACCTACCGAACTTTACAGTCTTAAAAAAACAAGAAACAAATGGCTTTTGGTTGTTTTGGTGCCTGTGAGAGGTGATTCAAAGTTTCAAACGCTAGTTCTTGTGAGAGCAAACTATTTGACCTGACTATTTAGTTAACCTCGCACAAAGGAATTTGATTATTCTATTTATACAACACGTTTTGATCCAATCAATCGATCTTCTTGTAATAAGAGATCGTTCTCGATCAACCCATTTGGCTCTTATCCTTAGAGAATTAAAAAGATCCCTAAGTTTGAATTTGTTCATCTAGAATCTACAGATTCTTCCAATTCATTTTCATTTACATCATTTCTTAAGTCCCATCACTACAAATATGGGTCAAAATCCTACAGAATCTAATCCACTTTCTCATTTAGCAAAGGGTAAGCATGCTATCAAATCAAACAAAGCCACAACAATTTAAGATCAGAAAACAAACTCTTAAATATACAAGACAATCAGCTTGCAACTAGCTAAATCATATTAATTTATAGCACATATTCTTAGCTTCTGAATTATTCATACATATAATCGACGAAAAAACTTGATGTAATGTTGGTTCAATACACAAAGTGCTACAAAAAGAACAAGCCTTCTCTTCTTGTGTTATAAATTAATAATTCAAGAGTTAGTTGCCGTTGTTTATTGTCCTCTTTATTCATTAATATTTATTTAAAGACAAAAAATTAACCCTTCTCCAACCTTGAGAGGACACGTTAATTTTACCTGGCAAATTAGGCTAACAATAGAGAGAATCTCCAGGATCAACACCAAGTTGGTCGCAATACTTGGTGTAAAGATTAACACGAGACTTAACGGCGTTAGGGTTTCTTCCATTACATTCTGAAGGTTTAAAGGCTCTTATTGTAGCCCCAAATCCTTGCTGTAAATGCGGCTGCAGGCGAGTAACCCAGTACCATAAGGCAGTTTTAAACGATACGACGTTGTCTCTGGCAATTGTTGAAGGACTGGATACTCCATCGAATCCAATTTCATCTCCGGCTTCGCCGTAATTGTAATTCCATTGTAGTTGAATTGGTCCTCGGCCGTAGTAGTATTGCCCTTTAACACATGAGTAGTCTGAATATCTGTCGTCACAGTAGCTTCTAGAAGGACCGTTCGCCTCTTCTATGTAGCAAAAGCCTACAAATAAACATAAAATTTTCGGGTGATGGCTCTGGATTAGTGTCAGTAAACATTAGAAAATGAAATTTACAGTTTTCAATAAAAAAAAAATTGGGTTAAAATTTTGTCTTTTTAGTATTAGGTCATATCAGTAAACTATTTATCAATATTATATTTTTAATGAGGTTTGTTAGAAAAAAAAAAGTTAATAGTTGATATATTTGAAATAAAAAATCACTTTGCTTGTATAACAGCTCTGAATTAGTGTCTGTAAACATTTGAAAATCCTTTTTTTTTATATATATATAGTTTTCAATACGAAAAGTCTTATTAAACTTTTATTTTTTCGTATTAGATGGTACCCGTAAACTATTTATCGATACTATTTAATAAGGTTCACAAAAGAGAAAAAAACTAATAAATTTAAATATTTGAAATTAAAAAATAACATATTTATGTAACTATTCAATAAAATCCTTCTTGTAAGTATTGATTTGACAAATTACCAATTATAGTGTGACATGATCTTACAGAGAGTGGATTAACATGCGTGACATGTTTGTTTTATCTAAGACTTTATGTAAAGACAACGTTTATGTGTTGAATGAACAAGTGATATGTCGAGAAACGATTAAAAAAAAATATAGGATAGATGGAACTTACACCCAGTTTCATAACTGAAATGAGCAAAAGAAGCTGCAATTTCACGCAAAGAATCAGTATATGTGCCAACCCTACCATACAAAGGAAAGGATTCAGTGGCATAGAGAAATGAATTTCTTGTATAGAACCCTTTCCCGGGACAATTTTGCGAAGCCTTTCCAGCTATGCTATAGAAAAATTGCGATGTCACAATATCTTCTATAGAAACATTGTTAGGGTTCGCAGATTGATAGCAAGGACCCGATTGGCATCCATAGCCACAATATGCATCAGCAGAGCCACAATAACCATGTTGACTGCAGCAATGATCACTAGCACAGTTGCAATAATCAGAAGGAGCAGGCCGATAAGTGTTATTATAACAAGGCCCGGCTTGGCAACCAGGGCCACATTAGGCATTGCCGTAGCCACAATAGCCGTATTCGCTGCAACAGAGGCCTTCACCACAATTGCATTCGTAAGGATAGGTTCCGTTGTAGCAAGGGCCGCCTTGGCAGCCATAGCCGCAATAGGAGTCGCCATAGCCGCAGTGGCCATATTGACTGCAACATTGGTCTGGGGCACAGTCACAATTTTCACTCTTTACGCATTTTAGCACTACTCCGGCGAGAAGTACAATAAGAGAAAGTCTAAGAAGAATTTTTCTAATCATGGTAATGGCTAACATTTGAGAGGAATTTAGGGAAAATTTTGGTTGAAAGAAGAATTGTGATGTTAAAATGAAGCATGAAAGGATGCTATATATAGTGGTATGCCTTGAAAGCTCTGGAAAAGTCCTTTAGGTGGATATATATTAAGCTATCATTTCAGTAACAGTTAATTACACTAACACTCCCAATGGTTTAGTTGACGTTCGAAACCCTCATTGGTTCAAGAAGCTATCAACGACACCCAAAACGTTAGTCTTCATCCGTGTAAGTTAAATGTTGACCTGTGATGGGTTAACATGACGATTTCACCCTTAGTTTAAGTTGTTATATATATATATATATATATATATATATTAAGATTAATTGATAAACATTTCTTTTGACTTTCTCTTACAAACATATGATATGGGCAGCTCGTATTTGGTCAGGTGAGATCTATTTTTAGACAGATGAGACTTATTACAAGTTAACACGTCGCATTTTTTGAAAAAATATTAATAAGAATAGTTCGTCAGTATAGTATTACTCTGTATCTAAAGAAATTATAGAGAATTCTTCGTAAGAACATACTAAAAAATTTCCAAAACAAAATCATTTGCGATAATACTTTTTTTTTCTGAAAGTAAAATCTAGATTAATCTCTAAACCCTAAAAATACCTAGGACAAATCATCTCAAACACCTTCTAATCACGCTAATTCAAACACAAATCAATAACGCAACAACTCTTTTGAGTATGGTCGTGCAAAACTAAACGTTTAACATTCACGGAAAGGTCACGATTGGCCATGATTATTATATTGAATTTTTTCTTATTTTCGTTCTTTTTTCTTAATTGTGATTTGACATTGTTACACACGTGTTTTAAGGAGAAAGAGAGTTTAAGTGTTTTTCTTTTCTCTCAATTTTCTAACATATCTAGAAAGATGTTACCTTCTACCTTTATATTTTGAGTGTTGTTGATTTTCGAAACTAGTGGTAACTTATGTTTTTCGACAAAAATATTAGGGGTATAAAATAATTTACCCTTAATATAAAAACTGAAAATTAGGCTTGACGTGTCTTATAGGGTTATTGACGATTGAATTGAATGTGAAAATAAAGGTGACATTTTTTTTCTTTTTTTGACATTTAAGAAGTATCGTGTTTGATTGAAGTTTGTATACCTCTCATTTGCAAATTATAATCAACCTTATCCACTAAAATAAAACATTTTCCAAAATTAATTGGAAAAAGATCTTGAAAATATAGTCAAAAAAGTTTAAAAGGTTATACAAAGAGGTACAAAAAGGGAAAAATAAATATTTACAAAGTGAGCATAAATTATAAACAAATTTAAAATAATTTTGTATCAAAATTATACATAATCACTTATCAACACTTCATAACAACTTAATGATTGTTTTCCAAAAACTAAATTGTTTTGTATAACTAACTTCAAATTTTTTTTTTTTTTTTTTTGGTTCTAAAACTAGTTTGGGCTACAGCCCATGCTAGCCTTGTCGAAACTATGACTCCAGGTATAAATTAAGTTTAATGTATCCAAACGACCCAAGAATAGGCAACCCTAAACCTATTATTTTTGGGCAATACTACACTTACATCTCAATCTCTCAAACTTTCTCTCATAACTCCGACGTGACAGCTCGTAATTGGTTTCTGATGAATTTTCTTGTCTGACCAATCGCGGGCTACTACGTCGGGATTGTGAGATTGGGTTGTAAGCTAATCTTTATTGATTATTTTTAAACAAAAGTTATTTTTCGTTTTTAATGTACAAAATAAAAATAAAAATAAAAATATGTATGATTGCAGATTTTTTGTATATATAGTTTTATCTAAAATATGGACTTATAAGTGAAAATAGACAACTAAATTATTGGTTTATATGATTTTTATTGTTGGTATGTATGTATAAATGTGGGTTTTTGTAGAAATACAAATTTTCGTATATTGGTTGTTAACAGTTATCTAATATAATGTTTTCAAGGGTTCGTATGAAGGTTGTATTTTGTTTTTATAATAAAAAAATAAAACATAAATGTGGGTTTGAATTTGGAAATGGTTGGTGGTAGAATAGTAGTTAGAAGTTGTTTGATATAATATTATGATTCTTTTAGGAGGATTATCACAAGCCTCCCTCATCTTTGTCATAATATTCCCCGACTCTAAATTGCATCCAAGTTGATCATAAAAGCCATTGATGCAATTTGATTCCTCTTGTTAACTTAAACCGTTAAACGGACAAGGATTTAATAAAACAAAATTATTCAATAGAGTGGTGCTATTTGCACATATCATGCTAATAGCTCATATTCCAATTTACCAAAATTAAAATTTTCTGCTCTTTAGTAATTTGTGTTTAGGATTTTTTTTTTTTTTTTTTTTTGAGAATCCGAAAATCCCCTAACACCTACGTCACGAGCTTGACTTTGAAATTGGAGCCGCCGTTGAACCCTACTATTGTTGAGAAGTGAGAAACAATGATTTTTAATCATGTAGGTGTCTGGAAGGGGGTTCAAACTTCAAACCACAAACTTTGTAAGAGTAAACCACAAGATAATATTAGAGTCAGAAAACAAAAGTGATAACATGGGTATGATAAGATAAATGATGATATCTATTAAATTACCATATCTATTAGTAAAGTAACATGTCAAGTCATATATCAATTTTCCCCTAATTATTTAAAACATATTATCCACAAACTAACAAAATCTAATAAATTATGTTTTATTAAGAACGTTAAGGCAATGTCGGATTTTGAAAATCTACTCCCATCTCATCAATTGTTTTCACTTTATGCTGTGCTCACGAAGATTAGGTCTCAAGTGTTATATTATAGGTGAGTTAATCACTTAGTTGAAAACTCAATTAATTGAGAGGTAATACATGCTTGGTTGATGTATACGGTCATATTTAGTTGGTAGTTGATAAATGATTGGTTGTTAATAAGCAAATTTTTTTTTTTTTTTTTTCTAATTAACTAATTATTTGGTACTCTATGTACTTGTGATAAAGTCCACGTTGCAGCATGAAGTTAGTTAATCAAATTGAAATCAAAGTGCAAAACCAAAAGTCAATAATAGTGTCAAAGTTTTCTAGTTGTTTTAAAAAACACATTTTTTTTATGATTGGTCAACTTACGCGCATCTCAACTAATCTCTCATGACCCTAGAACTACCAGTCAGATAAGAGCTCCAGTGGCTACCCCTATTAGCAACCGAAGAGAGACTCGAACTTAAGATCTCTTGATTAATACACCCAAGAGTCTCTATATAACACACATATTCTATGTTTTGTGAAATTGTCTTGTAATTATTTACAAAAAAAAATAAAATAATAATAACATATTTGCCCACAAATATTTGATTCTTACTACAAACTAATATTTGATCTATAATTTTTATTTTTATTTTTTGGTCCACTTAAAGCATTTTTAAACATTGAGAATCAATATAAATGTTTTCCGAAGAAGTTGGATCAAGAGTTCGCATAATTAGCAATGTTTAATTATTTGAAAATTGAAAGCTTTTTTAAGTTGAAAAGAGTGTCTCCTAATACCCAATATTCAACATCTAACTTGTTTTCCCGTTTCGTTTGTGTAATGAGAGTGTTTTAGAATTTTTGACATGCATCCTTGATCTTATGGTGGCAAACAAGATGATAGCAAAATTTGAAAATTGTGAAATGTTTTTCATTAAATTATGACCACAACAAATATTTTCTTTTAGTTAAATTTTCGTTTTTAGAAAAAAATAATAATTGAATTTTTTTGAGGATATACTTTAAATATAATAAAATTTGTTGTTGACAAAATATTAATATTCCCCCTTAAGTTTCAGAGATATTCATAAAGCCCTTTGTCGTTAAATTTTTAAATGTCATTTATAATATTGTGGGTATTTGTCAGACCCAGCAAAACATGCGGGTCGGGTGGGCACGGGCCGAGCCCAATGGTTATAGGCCCAAAATAGGTTGGTTCTAAACGGTTCCAAAATATTAAACCTGTATTCTGCCCTATGCAGGTATAGGCAGACCCAAGATTCACTCCAATTTTTAATTTTTACAATTACACCCCCACAATTTCAGCAGTTTTCATTTTTTTTATAGTTACACCCCACAATCAACTCGTCCCAATTCATTTCAACTACTACATATTTTACCATTTAATATAAAAGCATTTTTAGAGGCATTCTTATTTGATAAAAGGAAAATTGGTACAGACCTCAAAAACACAATCTGGTGTAATTTACAAAGAGGTTGCCATGGAAGAGACCTACAAAACGTAGTTTGATTCTTTGCAAGAAAGAGAATTCTTCAAGATCAACCAGTGCACAGCTATCAAGCAACTTGCAAGAGGATTTTGATCAACTTTGTACAAGTTAGCTTGATTATTGAAAGCAATATACCGATATCGACTTCACTACAAAGACTTTATTTTACTTCATATAAAATCAGGTGGAGAAGAGAAATAGTTGTTTAAAGTGGAGAAGAAAGAGAGACTTGGGATGTTGACAGAGGGTGAAGAAAGGAGAAGGAAGAGGAGGTTGAGAATGAGAGCTAAAGAGAAGATGGAGATTAGAAATGGTGATAAGATTTAGGAATTAGGCCAATTCAAAATTTTTTTTTTATGGGTACTTGCCGGTATACCCGGCCCACCCACAAAAAAGGGTCGGGTCAAGTACCGGTCGAAAAAATAAGAAACCCTAAATCATGGACCGGTAACCTTATATTATTTTTATGGGTACAGATCCAAATTGTTAGGTCTAGTATTTATGAGGTTCTAAAATTTCTATATGTAAGAAGTTAAAAGAGCTAATTGAATGATCTATTAAAGTTATTATTAAGAAGAATAGTACATTCTACAAAGTTTGCTTAGAAAGTCTTCGATGCAAAATAAAGTATGTGGATAAAAAGTCAATTTATTAAATAAATTAAGGATTTGGATTTCCTCAACTAAATTTTGAAAAAAAAAAAAAAAAAAAAATTTCTTGTTATTAGAATTAAATAATGAACTAGTGTTAACAATAAAATTCTTTTATTATTAGGATCAAGGGATTCAATTTTTTCACAATTTTCAATTTCATTAATATTTTTTTATAGGAAATTCAAGGAATACTTGAGAATAGGTTTTTACTGGTAAATGATTGATTTTAAATTTAGTAAAATTAGACGAATCAGGATTTCTCATTTAAAATCTCTTTTTAAACCTTGTTTAATACCAACATTACCCTTTTAGAATTAAATATATTTTTCTTTATACACCATTTTCCTAATTTTTAGTTCATCTAGAATTAATAGATTTAGATCATCCCCTTATTTTATTTTGCCTAAATTTGTACAGATATATTGATATATGGTAGTTATATTATTAGATGGTATATCTATGCATTTAATATTTTTTTTCCTCTTAAGTCTCCTAAATTAAAGATTTTGTCTTCTTAATTACTAAATAGGTTTTCTATGTTTTCTATTTTTCTTCTCTCAACTAACATCTATTAAGTAAAAAAATAGGTATTCCTAAAAGAATTCTAATTACTCCAATAAACTCCAACGTGATGGAGATAATCTGTTAATTGAAAGTTTTGCCTTTTTTTTAAATTGGATAAATTATTACGAAAAATTATATTTGAATTTAATTGAAAAATTTTAGTCTAATGGAGAAGTGAAAAGTGGTTATTTTTTTGACTTTTTAAGGCAATTTAAAGAATAAACTATGGCCTCGTTTGGATTAAAGGATTCTAAATGAATGATTTCGTTAAATTCATGAATTTGGTAAAATCCTTTGTTTGGTTTAAAAAAAAAAAAAAAAAAAAAAAGGTTGAAATCCATGGATTTTGGAAAATCCACCACGCTATAGAATCCTTCATTTTTTAGGGTTTTAAAATCCCACTTAGTTGGTGGGATTTTGCCAAATCCATCAATTTTATTGAGAATACAAAATGCACTCAAACAACAAACAAAAATGCCAGATTTTGGACTGCTTGTGATTGTTACTCTCCAATGAACTAAAGCTGCAAAATTCAGTTATGCTTTCGGCCCAAAGTCAAGTTGCAAGTCAAGTTGCATAGGTTGATAAGCAAGTTGATCAACTTGCTTAACAAGTTGATCTCCTTCCCGAAAAAATCAATGGCAGTCAAGACCTCTTTGTTTTTCTGTTTTTAGTTCAATGGTTGAGATTGTCTTCCATATTGTTCAACCATTTGTAGTATAAAAGAACGTCTCATTGAACTTGAGGAATTAATGAAAAGCAATCGCCATTTTCTCTATCCTTTTAGTTTTCAATTTTGCTCTACAATTTAGATCACCAACATTTTTCATTCTAAATAAAGTTTCACATGGTATCGGAGCCGTAAAAGACTAACATCTAATATGGCAAATCTTGATCAGTCAACTCCAGTCATCAAAAGCAACAACAACAACCAATTCCCGAGCTTAGCTTCTTTAGTCATGGCGTCACTTCCAACTATTACTGTCAAACTGGGAGAGAATAACTACATTTACTGGAAATCTCAGGTTTTTCTTGCCCTTGTTGCTATGAATTTGATGGATTTGTAACTGATGAAAAATTCTATCCTCAATACTATCCTTTAAAGAAATCAAATGAACAAGAACAACAAAGTAATCAAATTAACAATGAGTATAATATGTGGAAGAAACTAGATCAATTTCTAGTTAGTTGGCTTACATCCCAATTTCTGAAACAATGTTTAGACACATAGTTCATTGTAGCACTGCATTTGATATTTGGCATACATGGAAATGCATTTTGTTACTGATTCAAAAGCTAGAACACTGCACTTAAGAAATATGCTTCAAACTACCAAAAAGGATAATTTGAGCATCAATGAATGCATCTTGAAAATGAAAGAATTCACTAGAGCCCTAATTGCAAGTGAAGTTCTGATTAGTGATGAGGAACTACTACTTTACATTCTAGATGGTCTAGGACCTGAATTTGATGCAATTGTTGAAATCTCACATTAAGAAGCAGTGAAATTTTTTCTTCAAGAAGCTCAGTTTCTGCTCCATAAACACGAAATGAGGTTAGAGAGACAACAATCTGCATACATTGGATTTCATAAGGCATCAACCTTTGTGTCCACTAAACACATGCCTACAAATCAATCCTCCCCAGTTACTCACAGTCAACCAAATACTCAACAAACCTTTCAAAAACTATTTACCACATCATTTCAATATACCTGCACCAAATTCATTTAATCCTCAATTCAATTGAAACAATTACAATCCAAACTTTAGAAACACGTATGATCAGAACTTTAGTCCGAATTTTGGCAAAGGTAGAGGTCATGGCAGAAACTTCTTCAAACAAAAAATCATCTGCCAAGTATGTGGAAATTATGGACATATAGCATTACAATGCTATCACATATTTGATACTTCATTCTAGGGAGGACAAAATCATGGAAATTTTTCACCTCTTGGAGCTAAAATCTTGCCGCAGAATAGTCAGTCAAGTCATCAAGCATACTTTTCTGCCTCAAACGTGAATGCTTCAAAAAATCCAATACAGGTTGACAAATCACTATACTTTGGATATGTTCAACCAAAGTTTCAAAACTGGAATCCTAACAATCACCAGCAGTTTAACAACAATAATCACCTAGTCACTTCATCAGAATCAACACAAGGCCTAAATGTTGCATCTCAGCAACTTGAAACCTTCCAAAATGTGGGACAATATCCCTCTAGACCATCATCTCGGTTATAGAACATTGCCTCCCCAGCTACTGTGACAGATCCTAGCTGGTATATATATTGACTCTGGAGCTACACATCATATTACTATTGATCCACAAAATCTCTCATTCAAAATAGATTACTCTGGAGCAGAAAAACTACGAGTCAGCAATGGACAAAATCTGTCCATATCACATATAGGTTTGCTTACTCTACCCTCCACATTAAGAAATAAATCTTTATATCTCAAAAATATTTTATGTGTACCTGATGTAACAAAGAATCTACTTAGCATCTCTAAGATTACTAGAGATAATAATGTCTTGGTAGAATTCTCAGCCGATGCTTGTGTTGTAAAGGATAAGGTTTCCCAAGAAATTTTGCTACATGGATTTCTTCAAAATGGTCTCTATAAGCTAGCTATTCCTACCTGCTCATCATCTTCTATACTTGTTGATTCTAGAACAAAGGTTCAAAGCTTTCCAGTGAAGTCATTTCTAGCATCATCCGAAGGATCAAGAATGAATAATGAGCAGTCTACTTGTAATAATCCTGTAGATGTTCATAATAAATCAGTATCAAATAAAACCATGCTGTTATGGCATTGGCGTTTGGGCCATCCTAATGTAGTTGTGTTGAAATCTGTTATGAATTGCTTGCATGTACCTATCTTTAAAAACAATAAAAGAGATCTTTGCGAAGTTTGTATCTTTGGCAAACTAAATCAAGGATCCTTTCCCTCTTCCACAATTGATTCTTCAACACCTTTTGAAATGATTTTTACTAATGTATGGGGGCTTGCACCCATAGTTTCCTCCATAGGGTTTAAATACTATCTTTTACTTGTGGATGACTTCACTAGATACTCATGGATTTATCCATTAAAATATAAATCATAGGTCAGTTTAGCTGGTCAACAATTTCATCAGCTTGTTGAGCAATAATTCGATACCAAAATCAGAAGCTTTCAATATGATTGGGGTGGAGAGTTTCGACCATTGCTCTCTTACTTTGCCTCTCATGACATTCACTTCAAACATCCATGTCCCCATGTACATCAACAAAATGGCAAGGTAGAGTGCAAACAAAGACATGTCACTAAGATATGTTTCGCCCTTCTTGCTCAAGCTTCAATGCCTCTTTCCTTTTGGTGGTTTGCATTTCATACAGCCATGTATCTCACCAATAGACTGCCATCAGCTGTGATAAATCATCAGTCACCCTTTGAAAGGTTGTTTCATAAATTACCTAACTATAAGTCATTATGCACCTTCAGATGTTTATGCTATCCATTCGTAAAGCCTTATCAAAAACACAAAATTTCATTTCATAGTAAGTAATATGTGTTCCTTGGTTATAGCTCTCATCATAAAGGATATTTTTGTTTAAATAAATCTAACAAGGTTTGCACAACCCAAATAGTTAAATTTGATGAAGACACATTTACATTTGCGAATGGTTTTTCTCTCATTATTGCCAATTCAACTTCATCCCAGGAACTAGCACAACTCACCTCTTAGACTATTCCATCATGTTTTCTTGCTTTTCAAGATAATACATTATACAGCTCCTCTGCACCATCAGTCACGATTACTCCAGTATCATCATCTTCTCTTGCAACTATAATAACACTTTCCCATCAATCCTCTTATAGTATTTATTCCCCTCAAACTATTTCCTCTGGCAAATCTTATCCTAGCATTCCCTTATATGTAGACTTACAAATTCCTACTAAAGTTGCTGAACTTACAATTCAAAATCATCACCCTATGATTACTCGGGCTAAAGCAGTTACGTTAACAACTTCTTCTTCACAGTTCTCTTCTCTTGAACCTACATCTGTTTCAACAACCCTACAAGATCCCACTTGGCATCGAGCTATGGTTGAAGAATATAATGCTCTCCTAAATAACAACACATGGTCTCTAGTTCCATACTTCGATCATATGAACATTGTTGGGAATAAGTGAGTCTTTTGAGTGAAATACAATGCTGATGGGACTCTACAAAGGTACAAAGCTAGACTTGTGGCTAAGGAATTTCATCAAACACTAGGATTGGACTATCTAAAGACTTTCTCTCCTATTATCAAAGCTTCTACCATCCACATTATTCTCTCTTTAGCTATTACTCATGGCTGGCAAATCAAGCAAATTGATGTCAATAACACTTTCTTAAATAGAGATCTAACCGAGAATGTCTACATGGTTCAACCTGATGGATTCATCAATTCTAAGTTTCCTCAACATGTCTGTAAACTCAACAAGGCCCTTTATGGCCTGAAACAGGCTCTAAGGGCCTGGTTGGATAAGCTGAAAGGAGTTCTTATGGCTTGGGGATTCAAGAATTCTATGTTTGATACTAGTCTATCCCATTATACTCATAGGACAACAACACAATATATGTTAGTATATGTTGATGACATAGTCATCATTGGACATAACAATCATCTAATTCAGCATCTTGTAACTGATTTAAATCTTACTTTTGCCTTAAAGGATCTTGGTGATTTGCACTACTTCTTAGGCATTGAAGTTCTTCGTACAAACCATGGTTTATAACTCAATCAACAGAAGTATGTGCATGATTTGTTGTTAAAAACACAGATGCAGAATTGTAATCCATGTGTCACTTCTTTGGTTGTCGGCTCCAAGCTCAGTATGGAAGATAGCCTTCTGTTTGATCAGCCTTGTGTATATCGCAGCACAACTGGTGCTCTTCAATATCTTACCTTGACCAAACCCAATTCTCCTTTGCCGTAAATAAACTTAGCCAATTTCTCAAGACTCATTCTATCAATCATTGGCAGGCATGTAAGCATATCCTTTGATATATTAAAGGTACCTCTAACTATGGTTTACATTTGCAATCTAGTGGTGATCTGAAACTTGCATGCTACGTTGATGCTAATTGGGCAAGTAACCTCTCTGATTGTCATTCCACCAGTGGCTATTGCATCTATCTTGGACCAAATCTAGTCCAATGGAGCTCAAAGAAGCAACATTTTGTTACCTTGTCTTCCATAGAGGCCGAGTACCGTGCTCTTGCTGAAGCCTTCACTAAAATGGCATGGATGAAAAATCTTTTTCAGGAACTATGCATCCCTTTATCTTCTTCACCAATTCTCTAGTGTGATAACACTAGTGTTGCTACACTAACCTCCAACCTGGTGTTTCATGCTCACACAAAACACATCAAAATTGATGTACACTTTGTGCATGAAATGGTCACCTCAAAACGCCTGGCTGTTCAATATGTCTCTTCTGAGTTTCAAATAGCTGACATTCTCACCAAGCCACTCTTAAGTCCCAGATTTCATTTGCCTCATGAGAAACTCACTGTTCTACTTATTTCCTCTGCTATTCAATCCAAGTTTTGTCTAAGGGACGATAGGGATGGTCATCCAAAACTTGAATTGACACACATTAATGTTAATAGAAAAGAAACTTGATTTTGAAAAGCAACCTCAAGATTAGCAGCAGCCATACGTTTCAATATTGTTCAGATCAAAGCAACAATGTAATTCAATATAGATCAGTTCAAATCAACCTTTGTTTGCAATTCAAATCGATTGAGGGACGATGTCTAATATATATATATATGTATATATATTTGTTGGCTACATTCAATTAACAAGTTAATGTTGAAAATCTAGTCTCTAAAGATTTTTGTTTGAGTTGGCTTGAGGGACAATATTGAGAATACAAGCTACACTCAGACAACAAACAAAAATGTTGGATTTTGGACTGCTTGTGACTGTTACTCTCCAATGAACTGAAGCTGCAAAATTTAGTTATGCTTCCTGCCCAAAGTCAAGTTGCATAGGTTGTTATGCATAAAGGTGGAAAAGTAACCCGTCTGGCCCGACCCGGCCCGGCTTGCAGCAGGTTACATTCTTTGGCGGGCCGGGTCGGGCCTAACTCGCCCGCCAACAATCCGGCCCGCCAATTTTGGGAAAATGGCTGGCCCAGCCTAGCCTAGCCCGATAACCCTAACCCGCTGGGTTAGGCGCGGTCCGGGCCGGCTTAGCCCGATTTTTTTTTTTTTTTTTAATTTAACTTTTCAAATAAATAATTATAAATATAATTGGTTTTAGTTAACTTTTCAAATATCAATAATTCAATTCAATTCAATTTTTTTTTTGTTAACATTTCAAATATTAATTCAATTTTAATACAATAAAATTGTAATATAAGAAAAATTAGACTT
Source organism: Pistacia vera (assembly GCF_008641045.1). Classification (NCBI taxonomy): domain Eukaryota; kingdom Viridiplantae; phylum Streptophyta; class Magnoliopsida; order Sapindales; family Anacardiaceae; genus Pistacia; species Pistacia vera. The sequence goes on along the minus strand of NW_022195458.1, from coordinate 63,045 downwards.
ATTCATTTATCAAAAAATGAAATAAGAAATTATAACAATTATTGCCTCGTTAAAAACCTCACCAAGAAAAACCTAATGGGAGAAAAACTTGGTAAAGAAAAAAGAGTGCAATAATTGACAATTAATTTACAAATTATATTTTACAAAACAACTAATTTGGGGGTGGTTCACTAGGACCTCCCTCATCTGTATCATCTATATTACAAAATTGAAATGATTCTACTAAAGTATTGTCGATAACCTCGTATTGATCTTGATGGCGCGATCGTTCCCAATCTCGAAGACATGTGAGGACTTCAATCATTTTTGGAGCAAGTTTAGTCCTCCTTTCATTTAAAATCCTTCCACTTGCACTAAATGTTTGTTCGGATGAGACGGTTGAGACAGGAACAGCGAAAACATCCAAGGCAAGTCTTGATAATACCGGAAAAATACATTTTCTGGCTCTCCAATACTCTAAGAGATCAAAGTGACCTGTTGAAAACATTTCGGGGGTTGCCAAATATTGTTGAAGTTCATTACTCTGCGACTCCATGGAGGACAGCATATTAGTTGTTGTTGTTGTTGGTGGTGGTGCGTCTGAAGAGGAGGCTGTGCTTCGGACTCGGGTCCTCTTCGGCCTATTCAGTGCATTCCAAGAGAATAAGTCTTCATTTGTTTCTTCTGCTACAGCTTCTCTGGATATTTCGCCTCTTTGCGACTGCGGGTTCCCATACCTGTTTTCATATTGGAAATATACTTCGAAAAGACTATTTTTTACCTCTCCTATTTGATTGACATATGATTCGTTTTGTAAATTTTCACTTAAATTGTCAAGACCATTTTCTAAACGTGCTAATTTAATTCTAGGATCAAATATAGCACCTAAACAATAAAGAAAAGGAACGGGTCTCCAATATTTCAAAAAAAAATTTTCCATTGCCTTTATTGGTGCATGTAAAATTTCATCATCTTTGTTTTTTGTAAATAACTCGGAAATTTTTATAATTGCATGTATTACCAATGGACTAGTAGGATAATACACACCAGAAAGTTGTAAAGTGGCTTGGTAAAAACATTTGAGAAAAGAATGAAATACTTTAGCTATCTTCCAATCATTTTCTACCAAATGATGAGGACCTCTATTATTTGCTACAAAATAACTAATTATATTAGCATAAGGTAAACATGAATCAAGCATTAAATAAGTACTATTCCATCTAACAGGCATATCTAATGCAAAAGTTCTAGGAGACATATTTGATTTTATACAAGCTTCTTGAAATTCAGCATTTCTTTTATTACTACTAGTAATCCAAGCTAAAGATTCCCTAATTCTATCAATATTTTTTTTAATTGTTTTCATACCACTTTTCACAATTAAATTAATAACATGACATGCACAACGTTGGTGAAAAAACTTCAAATTATTATATAAAAGATAATTATTTTGAAAAAATTCTATAGCTTTACTATTAGAACTTGCATTATCTAAAGTTAAACTTATCACTTTATCAATAATATCATAATCTTCTAAAACTTCAATAATTTTATTATAGATTTCTAAACCACTATGATCCACATCCATTAATCTAAATCCTAATAAAGATTTATTTAATTTAAATTCATTATCAAAATAATGACTAGTCACACAAATATAATCTTGTTTAGCTCTACCACTCCAAATATCAGCAGTTAAAGCCACACTAATATGACAAGTATGAAATTTATTTTTTAATTCTAATTTCATTTTTTTAAACAATTTTATTAAATCATTTCTAGTTGCAGTTTTAGAATAACTTTTAAATCCTGGAAAAAATGAATTTTGAACAAATCTTTCAAAATATTTATCTTCTGCCATATTAATAGGTTGATCAGATGCAGCAATATATAAAGCTAACTGTTCCCTATATACATCAGAATTATAACGCCAAGTAGTACCCATATTAGTTATTTGAGTTTGATTGCTTTCTCTATTTCCATGTTGATTAATATGTTTATTAGCATGCCTTTTTAAAGTACTAGTACCATTACCTGAATCAGCTTTATAAACATTTGCACAATATTTGCATCTTGCTTTCTTGACTTGAACGCCATTTTCTGTCTCGTAAAACTTGTCGAAATGCGCCCAAACGTCTGATGTGTGTCTGTTTTCGCTTTCGACGGCAGTTGATGATCCCGCCTCAGCTTGAGATGAAGTTGGACGAGGACGACGATTACGAGGACGACTTCTAGAACCACCGGGAGCTGTTGGAATCGACGGCATATTTTGAGGTGTATCGGATTCTGAGACTGGGATTGGGACAGCGGGACTATTTGAATCTCCTGCATTCATAGTAAAATCAGCGGGACTAGGACTAGGATAGTAGTTTTCTTCATCATTGAAATTGAGGGGAGAGAAATATCTATCCATTGTAGTTGAAAAAAAAATTGATGTAGAAGAAATAAAAATTAAAGAAAGAGAATTGGAATATGGAAATTGGAATTTGGAAAATTGGAAATATGAATTGAAAATTGCAAAAACTAATAAAAATTAAAATAAGAGCAAATTGATAACAAAAAGATTAAGAGAATAAATGAATAATTGAGAGAATAGAGATTAGAGAATATGAGAAAATGAGAGAATTTGAGTTGTGAGAAAAATATGAGAGTTTAGGGCCAATTTATAGAAAAAAATGGTGAAAGAAAATGACGAAAAAGACCATTCCAACGGCTATAAAACGGCTATATTTCAAGGGTAAAAGGGTAATTGAAAAAAAAAAAAATTTTACATTTTTTTTTCAATTTTTTTTTGGTGTTGCCAACCTTGCCAACGGCCCATTTTTTCTACCTCTAGTTATGCAAGTTGATCAACTTGCATAACAAGTTGATCTCCTTCTTGACAAAATCAATGGCAATTAAGACTTTTTTGTTTTTTTTTTTTTTTTTTTGGTTCAATGGTTGAGATTGTCTTCCATATTGTTCAACCATTTGTAGTATAAAAGAAAGTCTCACTGAACTTGAGAAATTAATGAAAAGCAATCGCCATTTTCTCTATCCTTTTAGTTTTCAATTTCGCTCTACAATTTAGATCACCAAAATTTTTCACTCTAAATAGAGTTTCACAAATTTTAATAAAACAAGGGATTTTGTTAATATTTTAATTTTTCAATACTATCCTCATTAATAATTTAATATCCCAGTAATTACCCTTTACCCTAATTAAAAGAAATATATTTGTCGTTCTCTCTTTTTGAGCTCTTCACCTTTACATCATCAGCATCTTTAAAGCATACTAGATAAATAATCTACATGTGAGTTTCCATTACTTTAATTAATTATTTTCAATTTCTTATTTGCAAAAAGCTTTTTTATTATTTCAATTTCTTATGGTGATTCTTTTTGTTATTTGGTTAAAACCTTATTGGTAATGACTTTTTGTTTTGTATAAAATATTAAATAAACAACCCTATTTCAATAGCCCTCAAGCTTGTCATATATATATAGGTCCTTTTGCAAAGCAATAGGTTCCACAATATATAGATTGGGGACAAACTCTGGTTCTATCTTACAAATTTGTTTATGAGCTTTCTTGTGCTATATATGCTTAAGATTTATATATTGTATAGTTAGTGTTGTGCGGGAAATCTAGAGAGGATAATTCCCTATTAGGAGAAAAGATATTTAGATTGGCGCAATTTGGAAGGAAGATATACAGATTGACTTAGATTCCAACTTAGGTAGCTGAAGATCATGGAACTTTCTAATCCTACGTATTTGAATCTTATCGCAACTCTATCATATAAATAGGTGCTATATAAACCCATCGTAACTTGTTTTCATAAGAGCTAGATAATTGTTCTAGGAAAAGATTCATCATTTGTGATTCTCATTCAATGAGAGAAACAATAGACGTAGGCTCAAGATTCAAACTTGCCGAACCACTTTAAAAATTGCCTTTTGTCATCACTCATTTTTGCTCTTTAATTATTCAATTTCTGATTTTCATTAAATCACACACGCATCAATTCCAATTCCGTCAAGGTCAATCGGATCTTTCTAATTGATACAAGTTTTCGTCTCAACATTTTTGTGCTAGAAGGAGGGCTTGAACACTCCAAGCTCTCTTTGTTTTCTAATAGTTTCTTTTCTATCTTCCAACTGCAAAAAACCAACCATGGCTACAACACATGTCACCAAATCAAACTCTAGAATCAAAGCCGCTGCTGGATGGGGAGTATTGAGCATGATAAAGTATGAGTCTGGCAAAGTGGTAAACATAAGACTTGTAGATCTTTGAGTAAGCTTTCCAACGGTTCAAGAATAATCCAAATCTAAGGTCTGCAGCTCAAGTTATTGTCAAATTATTGAAGCATGTTCCAAACTCACCAAAACTCGTTAATGAGAGCAAGAACTCGTCATAACCTATTAATGAGAGTGCAAACTCGCTATAACTTGTTAATAGGAGTGAGAACTCACCATAACTCGTTAATGGGAGCGAGAACTCGCCATAACTTGCTAATGAGAGCACGAACTCGCCATAACTCGTTAATGAGAGCACAAACTCAAGCATGTTATAGTCTGAGTATGGCAAAATGTTAAACATAAAAGTTGTAGCCCTTCGAGTTAGCTTTCCAATGGTCCAAGAATCATCCAAATCTGAGGTTTGTAACTCACGTTATTGTCAAACTACTGAAGTATATTTCAAACTCACCATAACTCATTAATGAGAGTGCGAACTTGCCATAACTCGCTAATGAGAGCACAAACTCGCCATAACTTGTTAATGAGAGAGCAAACTTTCCATACCTCGTTAATAAGAGCACAAACTCAAGCATTATACAATCTGAATATGGCAGAATGTTAAACATAAGAGTTATAACCTTTTGAGTAAGCTTTCCAATGGTCTAAGAATTTTCCAAATCCGAGGTCTATAGCTCAAGTTCTCATTAAAATATTGAGGTGTTCCAAACTCGTTAACAAAAGTGCGAAGCTCTTTGTTTGAGAGCTCGTCATTTTAGAGCTCATTTTGAGAACTTCTTGTTTTAGAGCTCATTTTGAGAGCTCGTTTTGAAGGTTTGTCATTTTAGAGCTCATTTTGAAAGCTCGTTGTTTTAGAACTCACTTTGAGAGCTCGTCATTTTAGAGCTCACCATTTTGTAACTCGTCATTTCGGAGCTCGCCATTTTGTAGCTCGTCATTTCATGGCTCGCCATTTTGTAGCTCATCATTTTAGAGCTCGCCATTTTATAGCTTGTTTTCAGAGCTCATCGTTTTAGTGCTCGTTTTCAGAGCACCTTGTTTTATAGCTCATCATTCTAGAGCTTGTTGTACTTGAGCTTGTCGTTTCTGAGCTCGTCGTTTCTAAGCTCGTCGTTTCTAAAGCTCATACTTTTAAGTCCAAACTCGCACTCTGAAAATTGGAGGGCTATTGTTGTGCGGGAAATCTGGAGAAGATAATTCCCTATTAGGAGAGAAGATATTTAGATTGGCTCAATTTGGAAGGAAGATATTCAGATTGACTTAGATTCTAACTAAGGTAGCTAAAGATCATGCAACTTCCTAATCCTATGTATTTGAATCTTACCTCAACTATATCGTATAAATGAGAGTTATATAAACCCATCATAACTTTTTTTCAAGGGGGCTAGACAATTGTTCTAAGAAAAGATTTATCGTTTATGATTCTCATTCAATAAGAGAAACAGTGGACGTAGACTCAAGATTCAAACTTGTCAAACCACTTTAAAAATTGTCTCTTGTCTTCACTCATTTTTGCTCTTTAATTATTCAAAGTTTGAAATCAAGTTAAATCGGGAGAATTCTAGAACATGCAAAAGCAAATAAAGTGTGATGAAGACTAGTTTCTCATTAATTGAACAAAACAAAATTGTAGTACGCCTTATATATACTTTTAGGTGTTAAGAATTGAAGGAAAAGAATAACACTCCTTCAACTATAATAACCGATTACAAAACAACACTGTTGTGAATAATTACACATAAGTCCTCATTAGTTTGACAGATGATAATTTCACCCTTTTTACTTTGATACTCTAACACTTCCTCTTAAATTGAACTTGGTTGAACAAGTTCATTCTTGTGTCTCTTATATTCCAACACTGCCTTGTAAACTGGACTTGATGATTCAGATGAACAAGTTCTTTAAAGTAGCTTTGTGGTTTTAGTAAAGTGTACAGAATAAAAGCTACTTTAGCTGAGCAAGGCAACTTTAATTTGATGTTCTTGTTAACTAATTTCACCTATCACAATCTGTAGTGGTTGCAAGTTGCCCTTAGAGGTGCTTCGCTACTAAGCTTTCCTTTAAAAAAAATGTCAGTATCTACAAATTCCACTTAACACAATCTGCAATGGCTACAAGCTGCCCTTAGAGGTATGAATAGTTGCAATACTTTCCTTTTACAAGCTTAGTGACTATGAGCTTCCCTGCTAAGCCTCCCTTAAAAAAAAATGTTAGTAGCTGCAAATTCTTCATTCTGTAGTACAGAGATCACAAATGTTAGTAGCTGCCACTTCTTTGTTCTGTAGAGTTCTTGATCAACCACTTGAACTTATCAAACTTGCTTACAACTTCTTTGTTAACAACACCTAATTTACTCTTTAACTCAGTAAATTGAGCAATCGACGGTGATTTAGCCAACATATCGGCAATTTGGAGTTTGGTAGTACATATTACATGAGAAGCTTTTTGGCTAAGACTTGCTCTCTAATGTAGTGAGCATCTATTTCAATGTGTTTGGTCCTAGCATGGAACAATGGATTGGCTGTCAAGGCTATTACACTCACATTATCACACCGAATGACAGATGTGATAAGAACAGATAATCCCAACTTTGTAAGCATACTCTAAAACCATGAATCTCTTTGGCAGTTTATGCCAATGCCCTATACTCTGCTTCAGTGGAAGAAAAGGCTACAACTTTTTGTTTTATGGAACTCCATTGGATTAAGTTAAGCCCCATGTAAACACAATAGTAACTGGTTGATCTTCTGTCCTCCAAGTTATTGCCCCAATTAGCATCGGTATAGCACTCAACATGCAATGTGCTTGCTGCTTTGAAGAACAATCCATAGTCCAATGTACCTTTTATGTACCGCAAGATTCTTTTGCATGCTTGCCATTGCAATCCTGTAGGGGCTTGTAAGAATTGACTCAGTTTGTTGACAGGGAAGCTGATGTTAGGTCTTATAAGTGTCAAGTATTGCAAGGCTCCAATTGTACTCCGATAAAGACTAGGATCTGCAAAGGGTAAATTGTCAGTGGAACATAATTTGATTCCTACAGTCATAGGAATGGAACAAGCATGACATTCTAACATTTTAGTTTTTGACAAGAGGTAGTCAAAGGCATATTTGCTTTACTTCAAGTGAATACTAGCTATAGATTTGGTTACCTCTAGCCCCAAGAAGTAATGTATAAAGCCAAGAGTTTTAAGTGAAAACTCAGCATTCAAATCCTTCATAAGCTGAGTAATAAGTGTGTCATTTGAACCTGTAATAAGAATGTCATCTACATACAAAAGAACATATCTTAGATGAGAATCTTGTTGAAGAATAAAGAGACTAGCGTCAGAGATTGAGTTCTGAAAACCCTTATTGTAGAGAGTTGCTTTTAGCTTATCAAACCAAGCCCTTGGAGCTTGTTTAAGACCATATAAAGCTTCGTTTAGCTTGCACACATAATTTGGATTGTTAGTGTCTTCAAAGCTAGTGGGCTGTTTCATGTAGACCTCTTCAAGCATCGTAGAGTCATTATTAACTTCAACTTGTTGAATATCCTAGCCACATGTAACTGCTAGAGTAAGAGTTATCTTGATTGTAGATAGTTTAACTACATGACTAAATGTTTCAAAATAATCTAGTCTTGGAGTTTGTTGAAAACCTTTTGCCACTAACCTTGCTTTATACTTTTGTAAGGACCCATCAACATTAAACTTAGTCCTCAATAGCCATTTGTTCCCAACAATATTCTTATCTGGAGGGGAAGGAACAACGGTCCAGGTTTGATTTTTCATGAGAGCATCAAGCTCATTTTGCATGGCCACTTTCCATTCAGGACTTTTGAAGGCTTCAAACACTGTGCAAGGTTCAAGAACTAGTCTAGGAGCGTCTGTGCTGACAAGAGCTATAGAACAGTTGGAACTGTACTGGCATGTAGCAAAGATGTTGCTGTTCTGGATCTTGTTAACATAGGATGAGAGTTTTTTGGAATAGATTGTGTTGTAGTGACAGAGGAGCCATGATGCAAGTCATTAGGGAATGCAGATGATGTGAGATTTACTTCAAGAGAGTTGGTGGGAAGAGAATGTGATGTTATTATAATAAGCAAAGTTTCAACTAAGGGATAGTGATGTGGTATGGTACTTGGTTGTGTCATATGAGGTGTGTTTGTGTTGGAAATTGTTAGTGGATAAGGTGTTGTGGTTGTGTCATATGAAGTGTGAGGTGTAAAGGTTTTATTAAAAGCTAAAGTTATTGATGTTGGAGTAAGACACTTTTTCCTACTCTGACACTAAAGAATCTGTGTTAATTATTGTGATGTCTTCAGATTTACCTTGAGGACTAGTTACTGCAATTGGATCTTTAGGGACTGAATGTGTGTTAGGAACAGTAGAAAAGTCATTAGAGATTGATTATGAGGGATCATGATTTTGAACAATAGTAAATGGAAAAGAAAAAGGATGCAAACTCTTTGAAGATTCACAAGTAGTAAAGGTAGATTCAGAACTAGAATGTGAGTAGAAATTATTTGCAAAAAACATGTACAAATCAATCCTCCCCAGTTACTCACAGTCAACCAAATACTCAACAAACCTTTCAAAACTATTTACCACATCATTTCAATATACCTGCACCAAATTCATTTAATCCTCAATTCAATTGAAACAATTACAATCCAAACTTTAGAAACACGTATGATCAGAACTTTAGTCCGAATTTTGGCAAAGGTAGAGGTCATGGCAGAAACTTCTTCAAACAAAAAATCATCTGCCAAGTATGTGGAAATTATGGACATATAGCATTACAATGCTATCACATATTTGATACTTATTCTAGGGAGGAAAAATCATGGAATTTTTCACCTCTTGGAGCTAAAATCTTGCCGCAGAATAGTCAGTCAAGTCATCAAGCATACTTTTCTGCCTCAAACGTGAATGCTTCAAAAATCCAATACAGGTTGACAAATCACTATACTTGGATGTTCAACCAAAGTTTCAAAACTGGAATCCTAACAATCACCAGCAGTTTAACAACATAATCACCTAGTCACTTCATCAGAATCAACACAAGGCAAATGTTGCATCTCAGCAACTTGAACACTTCAAAATGTGGGACAATATCCCTCTAGACATCATCTCGGTTATAGAACATTGCTCCAGCTACTGTGACAGATCCTAGCTGGTATATATATTGACTCTGGAGCTACACATCATATTACTATGATCCACAAAATCTCTCATTCAAAATAGATTACTCTGGAGCAGAAAAACTACGAGTCAGCAATGGACAAAATCTGTCCATATCACATATAGGTTTTGCTTACTCTACCTCCACATTAAGAAATAATCTTTATATCTCAAAAATATTTTATGTGTACCTGATGAACAAAGAATCTACTTAGCATCTCTAAGATTACTAGAGTAAATGTCTTGGTAGATTCTCAGCCGATGCTTGTGTTGTAAAGGATAAGGTTTCCCAAGAAATTTTGCTACATGGATTTCTTCAAAATGGTCTCTATAAGCTAGCTATTCCTACCTGCTCATCATCTTCTATACTTGTTGATTCTAGAACAAGGTTCAAAGCTTTCCAGTGAAGTCATTTCTAGCATCATCGAAGGATCAAGAATGATAATGGCAGTCTACTTGTAATAATCCTGTAGATGTTCATAAAATCAGTATCAATAAAACCATGCTGTTATGGCATTGGCGTTTGGGCCATCCTAATGTGTGTTGAAATCTGTTATGAATTGCTTGCATGTACCTATCTTTAAAAACAATAAAAGAGATCTTTGCGAAGTTTGTATCTTGGCAAACTAAATCAAGGATCCTTTCCCTCTTCCACAATTGATTCTTCAACACTTTTGAAATGATTTTTACTAATGTAGGGGGCTTGCACCCATAGTTTCCTCCATAGGGTTTAAATACTATCTTTTACTTGTGGATGACTTCACTAGATACTCATGGATTTATCCATTAAATATAAATCATAGGTCAGTTTAGCTGGTCAACAATTTCATCAGCTTGTTGAGCATAATTCGATACCAAAATCAGAAGCTTTCAATATGATTTGGGTGGAGAGTTTCGACCATTGCTCTCTACTTTGCCTCTCATGACATTCACTTCAAACATCCATGTCCCCATGTACATAACAAATGGCAAGGTAGAGTGCAAACAAAGACATGTCACTAAGATATGTTTCGCCCTTCTTGCTCAAGCTTAATGCCTCTTTCCTTTGTGTGGTTTGCATTTCATACAGCCAGTATCTCACAATAGACTGCCATCAGCTGTGAAATCATCAGTCACCTTTGAAAGGTTGTTTCATAATTACCTAACTATAAGTCATTATGCACCTTCAGATGTTTAGCTATCCATCGTAAAGCCTTATCAAAACACAAAATTTCATTTCATAGTAAGTAATATGTGTTCCTGGTTATAGCTCTCATCATAAAGGATATTTTTGTAAATAAATCTAACAAGGTTTGCACAACCCAAATAGTTAAATTTGATGAAGACACATTTACATTTGCGAATGGTTTTTCTCTCATTATTGCCAATTCAACTTCATCCAGGAACTAGCACAACTCACCTCTTAGACTATTCCATCATGCTTTCTTGCTATTCAAGATAATACATCAAACAGCTCCTCTGCACCAAGTCACGATTACTCCAGTATCATCATCTTCTCTTGCAACTATAATACACGATCCCAACAATCCTCTGATAGTATTTAGTCCCCTCAAACATTTCCTCTGGCAATCTTATCCTAGCATTCCCTTATATGTAGACTTACAAATTCCTACAAAGTTGCGAACTTACAATTCAAATCATCACCCTATGATACTGGCTAAAGCAGTTACGTTAACAACTTCTTCTTCACAGTTCTCTTCTCTTGAACCTACATCTGTTTCAACAACCCTACAAGATCCCACTTGGCATCGAGCTATGGTTGAAGAATATAATGCTCTCCTAAATAACAAACACATGGTCTCTAGTTCCCATACTTCGATCATATGAACATTGTTGGGAATAAGTGAGTCTTTTGAGTGAAATACAATGCTGATGGGACTCTAAAAGGTACAAAGCTAGACTTGTGGCTAAGGAATTTCATCAAACACTAGGATTGGACTATCTAAAGACTTTCTCTCCTATTACAAAGCTTCTACCATCCACAATTCTCTCTTAGCTATTACTCATGGCTGGCAATCAAGCAAATTGATGTCAATAACACTTCTTAATAGAGATCTAACGAGAATGTCTACATGGTTCAACCTGATGGATTCATCAATTCTAAGTTTCCTCAACATGTCTGTAAAAATCAACAAGGCCCTTTATGGCCTGAAACAGGCTCTAAGGGCCTGGTGGAGTAAGCTGAAAGGAGTCTTAGGCTGGGGATTCAAGAATTCTATGTTGATACTAGTCTATCCCATTATACTCATGGACAACAACACAATATATGTTAGTATATGTTGATGACATAGTCATCATTGGACATAACAATCATCTAATTCGCACATCTGTAACTGATTTAAATCTTACTTTTGCCTTAAAGGATCTTGGTGATTTGCACTACTTCTTAGGCATTGAAGTTCTTCGTACAAACCATGGTTTAAACCTCAACAGAAGTATGTGCTGATTTGTTGTTAAAACACAGATGCAGAATGTAATCCATGTGTCACTTCTTTGGTTGTCGGCTCCAAGCTCAGTATGGAAGTAGCTTCTGTTTGATCAGCCTTGTGTATATCCAGCACAACTGGTGCTCTATATTTACCTTGACCAAACCCAATTCTCCTTTGCGTAAATAAACTTAGCAATTTCTCAAGACTCATTCTATCAATCATTGGCAGCATGTAAGCATATCCTTGAGATATTAAAGGTACCTCTAACTATGGTTTACATTTGCAATCTAGTGGTGATCTGAAACTTGCAAGCTACGTTGATGCTAATGGGCAAGTAACCTCTCTGATTGTCATGCCACCAGTGGCTATTGCATCTATCTTGGACCAAATCTAGTCCAATGGAGCTCAAAGAAGCAACATTTTGTTACCTTGTCTTCCATAGAGGCCGAGTACCGTGCTCTTGCTGAAGCCTTCACTAAAATGGCATGGATGAAAATCTTTTTCAGGAACTATGCATCCCTTTATCTTCTTCACCAATCTCTCGTGTGATAACACTAGTGTTGCTACACAACCTCAACCTGGTGTTTCATGCTCACAAAAACACATCCAAATTGATGTACACTTTGTGCATGAAATGGTCACCTCAAAACGCCTGGCTGTTCAATATGTTCTTCTGAGTTTCAATAGCTGACATTCTCACCAAGCCATCTTAAGTCCCAGATTTCATTTGCCTCATGAGAAACTCACTGTTCTACTTATTTCCTCTGCTATTCAATCCAAGTTTTGTCTAGGGACGATAGGGATGGTATCCAAACTGAATTGAACCACATTAATGTTAATGAAAAGAAACTTGATTTTGAAAGCAACCTCAAGATTAGCAGCAGCCATACGTTTCAATATTGTTCAGATCAAGCAACAATGTAAATTCAATATAGATCAGTTCAATAAACTTTGTTTGCAATTCAAATCGATTGAGGGACGATGTCTAATATATATATATGTATATATATTTGTTTGGCTACATTCAATTAACAAGTTAATGTTGAAAATCTAGTCTCTAAAGATTTTTGTTTGAGTTGGCTTGAGGGACAATATTGAGAATACAAGCTACACTCAGACAACAAACAAAATGTTGGATTTTGGACTGCTTGTGACTGTTACTCTCCAATGAACTGAAGCTGCAAAATTTAGTTATGCTTCCTGCCCAAAGTCAAGTTGCATAGGTTGTTATGCATAAAGGTGGAAAAGTAACCCGTCTGGCCGACCCGGCCGGCTTGCAGCAGGTTACATTTTTGGCGGGCCGGGTCGGGCCTAACTCGCCCGCCAACAATCGGCCCGCCAATTTTGGAAAATGGCTGGCCCAGCCTAGCCTAGCCGATAACCCTAACCCGCTGGGTTAGGCGCGGTCCGGGCCGGCTTAGCCGATTTTTTTTTTTTTTTTAATTTAACTTTTCAAATAATAATATAAATAAATTGGTTTTAGTTAACTTTTCAATATCAATAATTCAATTCAATTCAATTTTTTTTTTGTTAACATTTCAAATATTAATTCAATTTAATACAATAAAATTGTAATATAAGAAAAATTAGACTTATTCATTTATCAAAAATGAAATAAGAAATTATAACAATATTGCCTCGTTAAAAACTCACCAAGAAAACCTAATGGGAGAAAAACTTGGTAAAGAAAAAAGAGTGCAATAATTGACAATTAATTTACAAATTATATTTTACAAACAAATAATTTGGGGGTGGTTCACTAGGACCTCCCTCATCTGTATCATCTATATTACAAAATTGAAATGATCTACTAAAGTATTGTCGATAACCTCGTATTGATCTTGAGGCGCGATCGTCAATCTCGAAGACATGTGAGGACTTCAATCATTTTTGGAGCAATTTTAGTCCTCCTTTCAATTAAAATCTTCCATTGCACTAAATGTTTGTTGATGAGACGGTTGAGACATGAACAGCGAAAACATCCAAGGCAAGTCTTGATAATACCAGAAAATACATTTTCTGGCTTTCCAATACTCTAGATATCAAAGTGACCTGTTGAAAACATTTCGGGGGTTGCCAAATATTGTTGAAGTTCATTACTCTGCGACTCCATGGAGGACAGTATATTAGTTATTGTTGTGTGTTGGTGGTGCTTTGAGAGGAGCTTGTGCTTTGGATTCGGGTCCTCTTCGGCCTATTCAGTGCATTCCAAGAGTATAAGTCTTCATTTGTTGTTTTTTCTGCTACAGCTTCTCTGGATATTTCGCCTCTTTGCGACTGCGGGTTCCATACCTGTTTTCATATTGGAAATATACTTCGAAAAGACTATTTTTTACCTTCCATTTGATGACATATGATTCGGTTTGTAAATTTTCACTTAAATTGTCAAGACCATTTTCTAAACGTGCTAATTAATTCTAGGATCAAATATAGCACCTAAACAATAAAGAAAAGGAATGGGTTTCCAATATTTAAAAAAAAAAATTTCCATTGCCTTTTGGTGCATGTAAAATCATACTTTGTTTTGTTAAATAACTCAGGAATTTTTATAATTGTATGTATTACCAATAGACTAGTAGGATAATACACACAGAAAGTTGTAAAGTGGATTGGTAAAAACATTTGAGAAAAGAATGAAATACTTTAGCTATCTTCCAATCATTTCTACCAAATGATGAGGACCTCTATTATTTGCTACAAATACTAATTATATTAGCATAAGGTAAACATGAATAAGCATTAATAAGTACTATTCCATCTAACGGCATATCTAATGCAAAAGTTCTAGGGGACATAGTGATTTTATGCAGCTTTGAAATTCGCATTTCTTTTATTACTACCAGTAATCCAAGCTAAAGATTCCCTAATTCTATCAATATTTGTTTAATTGTTTTCATACCACTTTTCACAATTAAAATAATAACATGACCATACACAACGTTGGTGAAAAAACTTCAAATTGTTATATAAAAGTAATTATTTTGAAAAAATTCTATAGCTTTACTATTAGAACTTGCATATCTAAAGTAAACTTATCACTTTATCAATAATTCATATCTTCTAAAACTTCAACAATTTTATTATAGATTTCTAAACCACTATGATCCACCACATTAATCTAAATCTAATAAGATTTATTTAATTTAAATTCATTATCAAATATGACTAGTCACACAAATAATCTGTTTAGCTCTACCACTCCAAATATCGGAGTTAAAGCCACACTAATATGACAAGTATGAAATTATTTTTTAATTCTAATTTCATTTTTTTAAATAATTTATTAATCATTTTAGTTGCAGTTTTAGAATAATTTAAAATGGAAAAAATGAATTTTGAACAAATCTTTCAAAATATTTATCTTCTGCCATATTAAAGGTTGATCAGATGCAGCAATATATAAAGCTAAATGTTCCATATACATCAGAATTATAACGCCAAGTAGTACCCATATTAGTTATTTGAGTTTGATTGCTTTCTCTATTTCCATGTTGATTAATGTTATTAGCATGCCTTTTTAAAGTACTAGTACCATTACCTGAATCAGCTTTATAAACATTTGCACAATATTTGCATCTTACTTTCTGACTTGAACGTCATTTTCTGTTCGTAAACTTGTCGAAATGCGCCTAAACGTCTGATGTGTGTCTGTTTTCGCTTTCGACGGCAGTTGATGACTGCCTCAGCTTGAGTGAAGTTGGACGAGGACGACGATTACGAGGACACTTCTAGAACCACCGGGAGTTGTTGGAATCGACGGCATATTTTGAGGTGTATCGGATTCTGAGATGGGATTGGGACAGCTGGACTATTTGAACTCCTGCATTCATAGTAAAATCAGCGGGACTAGGACTAGGATAATAGTTTTCTCCTCATTGAAATTGATGGGAGAGAATATCTATCCATTGTAGACTTGTAGTTGAAAAAAAAATTGATGTAGAAAAAATAAAAATTAAAGAAGAGAATTGGAATATGGAAATGGAAATTTGGAATTTGGAAAGTTGGAATATGAATTGAAAATTGCAAAAACTAATAAAAATTAAAATAAGAGCAAATTGATAACAAAAGATTAAGAGAATAAATGATAATTGAGGAATAGGATTAGAGAAATGAGAAAATGAGAGAATTTGAGTTGTGAGAAAAATATGAGAGTTAGGGCAATTTTAGAAAAAAATGGTGAAAGAAAATGACGAAAAAGACCATTCCAACGGCTATAAAACGGCTATATTTCAAGGGTAAAGGGTAATTGAAAAAAAAAAAAATTTTACATTTTTTTTTCAATTTTTTTGGTGTTGCCAACCTTGCCAACGGCCCATTTTTCTACCTCTAGTTATGCAAGTTGATCAACTTGCATAACAAGTTGATCTCCTTCTTGACAAAATCAATGGCAATAAGACTTTTTTGTTTTTTTTTTTTTTTTTTTTGGTTCAATGGTTGAGATTGTCTTCATATTGTTCAACCATTTGTAGTATAAAAGAAAGTCTCACTGAACTTGAGAAATTAATGAAAGCAATCGCCATTTTCTCTATCCTTTTAGTTTTCAATTTCGCTCTACAATTTAGATCACCAAAATTTTACTCTAAATAGAGTTTCACAAATTTAATAAAACAGGGATTTTGTTAATATTTAATTTTTCAATACTATCCATTAATAATTTAATATCCCTAGTAATACCTTTACCCTAATTAAAAGAAATAATTTGGTCGTTCTCTCTTTTTGAGCTCTTCACCTTTACTCATCAGATCTTTAAAGCATACTAGATAAATAATCTACATGTGAGTTTCCATTACTTTAATTAATTATTTTCAATTTCTTATTTGCAAAAAGCTTTTTTATTTTCAATTTCTTATGGTGATTCTTTTTGTTATTTGGTTAAAACCTTATGGTAATGACTTTTTGTTGTATAAAATATTAAAAACAACCCTATTTCAATAGCCCTCAAGCTTGTCATATATATATAGGTCCTTTTGCAAAGCAATAGGTCACAATATATAGATTGGGGACAAACTCTGGTTCTATCTTACAAATTTGTTTATGAGCTTTCTTGTGCTATATATGCTTAAGATTATATATTGTATAGTTAGGTGTTGGGGGGAAATCTAGAGAGGATAATTCCTATTAGGAGAAAAGATATTTAGATGGCGCAATTTGGAAGGAAGATATACAGATTGACTTAGATTCCAACTTAGGAGCTGAAGTCATGGAACTTTCTAATCCTACGTATTTGAATCTTATCGCAACCTATCATATAAATAGGTGCTATATAAACCATCGTAACTTGTTTTATAAGACTAGATAATTGTTCTAGGAAAAGATTCATCATTTGTGATTCTCATTCAATGAGAGAAACAATAGACGTAGGCTCAAGATTCAAACTTGCCGAACCACTTTAAAATTGCCTTTTGTCATCACTCATTTTTGCTCTTTAATTATTCAATTTCTGATTTTCATTAAATCACACACGCCTCAATTCCAATTCCGTCAAGGTCAATCGGATCTTTCTAATTGATACAAGTTTTCGTCTCAACATTTTTGTGCTAGAAGGAGGGCTTGAACACTCCAAGCTCTCTTTGTTTTCTAATAGTTTCTTTTCTATCTTCCAACTGCAAAAACCAACCATGGCTACAACACATGTCACCAAATCAAACTCTAGAATCAAAGCCGCTGTGGATGGGGAGTATTGAGCATGATAAAGTATGAGTCTGGCAAAGTGGTAAACTAAGACTTGTAGATCTTTGAGTAAGCTTTCCAACGGTTCAAGAATAATCAAATCTAAGGTCTGCAGCTCAAGTTATTGTCAAATTATGAAGCATGTTCCAAACTCACCAAAACTGTTAATGAGAGCAAGAACGTATAACCTAAATGAGAGTGCAAACTCGCTATAACTTGTTAATAGGAGTGAGAACTCACCATAACTCGTTAATGGGAGCGAGAACTCCATAACTTGCTAATGAGAGCACGAAATCGCCATAACTCGTTAATGAGAGCACAAACTCAAGCATGTTATAGTCTGAGTATGGCAAAATGTTAACATAAAAGTTGTAGCCCTTCGAGTTAGCTTCCAATGGTCCAAGAATCATCCAAATCTGAGGTTTGTACTCACGTTATGTCAAACTACTGAAGTATATTTCAAACTCACCAAACTCATTAATGAGAGTGCGAACTTGCCATAACTCGCTAATGAGAGCACAAAAATCGCCAAACTTGTTAATGAGAGAGCAAACTTTCCTACCTCGTTAATAAGAGCACAAACTCAAGCATTATACATCTGAATATGGCAGAATGTTAAACATAAGAGTTATAACCTTTGAGTAAGCTTTCCAATGGTCTAAGAATTTTCCAAATCCGAGGTCTATAGCTCAAGTTCTCATTAAAATATTGAGGTGTTCCAAACTCGTTAACAAAAGTGCGAAGCTCTTGTGTGAGAGCTCGTCATTTTAGAGCTCATTTTGAGAACTTCTTGTTTTAGAGCTCATTTTGAGAGCTCGTTTTGAAGGTTTGTCTTTAGAGCTCATTTTGAAAGCTCGTGTTTTAGAACTCACTTTGAGAGCTCGTCATTTTAGAGCTCACCATTTTGTAACTCGTCATTTCGGAGCTCGCCATTTTGTAGCTCGTCATTTCATGGCTGCCATTTGTAGCTCATCTTTTAGAGCTCGCCATTTTATAGCTTGTTTCAGAGCTCATCGTTTTAGTGCTCGTTTTCAGAGCCACCTTGTTTTATAGCTCATCATTCTAGAGCTTGTTGTACTTGAGCTTGTCGTTTCTGAGCTCGTCGTTTCTAAGTCCGTTTCTAAAGCTCATACTTTTAAGTCCAAACTCGCACCTTGAAAATTGGGGGCTATTGTTGTGCGGGAAATCTGGAGAAGATAATTCCCTATTAGGAGAGAGATATTTAGATTGGCTAATTTGGAAGGAAGATATTCAGATTGACTTAGATTCTAACTAAGGTAGCTAAAGATCATGCAACTTCCTATCCTATGTATTTGAATCTTACTCAACTATATCGTATAAATGAGAGTTATATAAACCCTCATAACTTTTTTTCAAGGGGGCTAGACAATTGTTCTAAGAAAAGATTTATCGTTTATGATTCTCATCAATAAGAGAAACAGTGGACGTAGACTCAAGATTCAAACTTGTCAAACCACTTTAAAAATGTCTCTTGTCTTCACTCATTTTGCCTTTAATTATTCAAAGTTGAAATCAAGTTAAATCGGGAGAATTTATGAACATGCAAAAGCAATAAAGTGTGATGAAGACTAGTTTCTCATTAATTGAACAAACAAAATGTGTACTAGCCTTATATTACTTTAGTGGTAAGAATTGAAGGAAAAGAATAACACTCCTTCAACTATAATAACCGATTACAAAACAACACTGTTGTGAATAATTACACATAGTCCTCATTAGTTTGACAGATGATAATTCACCCTTTTTACTTTGATACTCTAACACTTCCTCTTAAATTGAACTTGGTTGAACAAGTTCATTCTGTGTCTTATATTCCAACACTGCCTTGTAAACTGGACTTGATGTTCAGATGAACAAGTTCTTAAAGTAGCTTTGTGGTTTAGTAAAGTGTACAGAATAAAAGCTACTTTAGCTGAGCAAGGCAACTTTAATTTGATGTTCTTGTTAACTATTTCACACTATCACAATCTGTAGTGGTTGCAAGGCCGAAAAATTATATTTGAATTTAATTGAAAAATTTTAGTCTAATGGAGAAGTGAAAAGTGGTTATTTTTTTGACTTTTTAAGGCAATTTAAAGAATAAACTATGGCCTCGTTTAGATTAAAGGATTCTAAATGAATGATTTGGTTAAATCCATGAATTTGGTAAAATCCTTTGTTTGGTTTAAAAAAAAAAAAAAAAAATGTTGAAATCCATGGATTTTGGAAAATCCACCACCCTCTAGAATCCTTCATTTTTTAGGGTTTTAAAATCCCACTTAGTTGGTGGGATTTTGCCAAATCCATCAATTTTATTGAGAATACAAAATGAACTCAAACAACAAACAAAAATGCCAGATTCTGGACTGCTTGTGACTCTTACTCTCCAATGAACTGAAGCTGCAAAATTCAGTTATGCTTCCTGCCCAAAGTCAAGTTGCATAGGTTGATAAGCAAGTTGATCAACTTGCTTAACAAGTTGATCTCCTTCCCGAAAAAATCAACGGCTGTCATGAACTCTTTGTTTTTCTGTTTTTAGTTCAATGGTTGAGATTGTCTTCCATAGTGTTCAACCATTTGTAGTATAAAAGAACGTCTCATTGAACTTGAGGGATTAATGAAAAGCAATCGCCATTTTCTCTATCCTTTTAATTTTCAATTTTGCTCTACAATTTAGATCACCAAAATTTTTCACTCTAAATAGAGTTTCACATGGT
Organism: Pistacia vera; assembly: GCF_008641045.1. Classification (NCBI taxonomy): domain Eukaryota; kingdom Viridiplantae; phylum Streptophyta; class Magnoliopsida; order Sapindales; family Anacardiaceae; genus Pistacia; species Pistacia vera. Next base: position 42,844 of record NW_022195458.1, on the reverse strand, counting down.
ATCGGAGCTGTAAAAGACTAACATCTAATATGACAAATCTTGATCAGTCAACTCTAGTCATCAAAAGCAACAACAACAACCAATTCTCGAGCTTAGCTTTTTTAGTCATGGTGTCACTTCCAACTATTACTGTCAAATTGGGAGAGAATAACTACATTTACTGGAAATCTCAGGTTTTTCCTGCCCTTGTTGCTATGAATTGGATGGATTTGTAACTGATGAAAAATCCTATCTTCAATACTATCCTTTAAAGAAATCAAATGAACAAGAACAAGAAAGTAATCAAATTAACAATGAGTATAATATGTGGAAGAAACTAGATCAATTTCTAGTTAGTTGGCTTACATCCTCAATTTCTGAAACAATGTTTAGACACATAGCTCATTGTATCACTGCATTTGATATTTGGCATACATGGAAATGCATTTTGTTACTGATTCAAAAGCTAGAACACTGCACTTAAGAAATATGCTTCAAACTACCAAAAAGGATAATTTAAGCATCAATGAATGCATCTTGAAAATGAAAGAATTCACTGGAGCCCTAATTGCAAGTGAAGTACTGATTAGTGATGAGGAACTACTACTTTACATTCTAGATGGTCTAGGACCTGAATTTGATGCAATTGTTGAAATCTGACATCAAGAAGCAGTGAATTTTTTCTTCAAGAAGCTTAATTTCTACTCCATAAACACGAAATGAGGTTAGAGAGACAACAATCTGCACACATTGGATTTCATGAGGCATCAACCTTTGTGTCCACTAAACACATACCTACTGTTAAGCAGAAGTGCTGTGAGAAATCAGTGAAAAACAGAGGAGTTTAAAGAAGCTGGGGTCTTGTTTGTAATGGTTGTATAAGCTGCATGTACTAAGTGTAATTTCTGATTCTAAAAGCATTGCCGTTTCAATTGGCTATATAATTGCAAATGTACTGTAACAGAAATCAGTTAATAAAATTTCAATCAGTCTTTACTTCGTTCTCCAGTAGCTTCCTCTGCACTTTTCTTCTGCATTTTTTGTTTCTTAGTTTTTTCTTTTACCTCTTCAAATCTTTCATGGTATCAGAGCCCTAGACTAACGTCCAAGGGAAAAAAAAAAAATTCATCCTCGATCTTGAATATTCTTGACAGTTTTAAACATGGAGGCTCATAGCTCCAGTTCAAATCTCACTTCTTCAGGAGTTCCACCCAACCTAATTCAATAATCTCAAACCGACATTCAATTATGCGAAAAGTTATATATCAATAAACGTTCTCAATGGACATTATCAATTCAACACGTCGAGTATCAGAATAATATTAAAGTATCGCAAACAAACTGAAACGAAAACAAATATAATCTGAATACAAGAAACTTAACCAAATATCCCACATTCGGGCTCATCCAACTAGTCGAGAGCTAATGAGGAGATCAGTGGAGTCAATCTCGATCTCGCTTACACCGTAACGGACAACCGGGAGCTCAGCCTCTCATGGTGGTGATGACGGAGGCTGAAACAGTGGAAACAGAGCTGATCATGGCGAAGAGGAGGTAACCGATAGCGATATGATGCGAAGAAGGACCGAAAACGACCAACAGACAACCCGGAATACGAACAGCCGCACTTCGCTGGAAAACGTTAATTTTCCGACGAGTCTCCGAAAAACGGTGGCAGAAATGGGATCCAAAGGTACCGATGGAAAGCTCTGGTGATGGGGAGTTCAGATCAGGTCCTAGGGAGGTGAGAAGTCACCGAAAATAAGCAGGATCTTGGCTGGAAGTGTAGATCCGGCCATGGGGAATGAAGATCAAGTCTTGGGGAGCCGAATCGTCGCCAGAAAACGGCCAAAACTAGCCGGGAAGATGAAACAACGCGGTGGTGGGAAGATGAATCGTTGCGGCTGCCCTTGGTTCGCGGTGGTGGCTTGTGGTGGAGGCTCGCCGGTGGAAGGTGAAGGGTCGCCAGCCTGGAAGAGGAAACGTCGCCGGCCGGCGACCAAATTCCGGTGGGAGGCTAGGGTTTTGAGTTGGTGTTTGCGCGCACCTCCCTTTTCACGATGGTCACCTGGTAGTTTATACCCATTACGGAAAATATCCATTTGGTCCCTGCATATTAAAAATGACAAAATCAACCCCAAGATTATGACAATTTAACCCCTGAATGGCATAAATGAGACAACATCAACCCTAGAAAATAAATTACATCCTAATATCAACTTACACAATCTCAAATTTCAATCCAAACATGCCAAATTAGTAAGAAAAATTCAAAATATGATTTTTAAACATAAATTCATAATTTCTCTTAATTGTCTCAATATAACTTCAATTCAATAAAACATAGGGTCTTTTGTCACCAAAGTAGAGTCACTTTCATAACTCTAGCATAGGACAATGGATAAAATCTCTTTTTTGATAGTGGAGTATTTTTGTTGAGTTTCATTCCAAATTTGAACAAATTGGCAACTTGTTCTTTGTTATCTTGTACTTGTTTGAGAATACCTCCTACCCTAATCTGAGGCATCGGTTTCAACTATTTTGAGGCTAATGGTCTGCTAATGCAACATGGCAAATGGGTGATTTGGGCTTTAATCTGTCGGATTGTATTAGTGTGTTGGTTTGCCCGGTGTTGGATTCTTCTTCAACCTTTCATATAAAGGTTTGTAAATTGACTAAGTTTAGGATAAAAGTCCATTATATAATTAAGACTCCTAAGAATCTTTGTAACTGTTTTTTTCAGTGATGACATCAGGGAATTTTTTACCAAATTCAATGGATCTTTGAATAGGTATAATTGTACCAGGTAGATTATTGTCCTAACAATCAATCCTTGTTTGAAAGGTTTTTTTTGTTTTTTGAAACAACTAACCATTTGTTTTGACAATATGAATAAATGTCTTTAAATGTTTAAAGTGTTGATCTATACTAATGAACATATAGAAACATCATCGATATAGCAATAGGAATTGGAAGTAGGATAGAAAATTTTCATTATTCTTTGGAATTCGGATGGTCATTTTTTAACACAAGGGCATTACATTCCATCATATTGACCAAATGGTACAGTAAATGGTGGTTTTATACCTATCTTCTGGCTTAATTTGGATTTGCCAAAACCCAGATTTCATGTCGAATTGGAAAAGATTCTTGAATTGATAGTTTTTGTAATAAATCTTTTTTGTTTGGGATTGGATATCTTATCCATCTTAAGGCTGTATAAGAGGTTTATAATTTATGACAAGTCTTGGAACTCCTCTTTCAAGTTCAGCATTTTCTGAACATAGAACTGACAACTCAAGGAGACTTGCTTTTCTAATTAATTTTTTCTGTAGAAGATCTCGATTTCCTTTATACAATGTTCCTCTAATTCTTTATGCATTTGTATGGTCTGGCTTTTGTAGGTATTCTTTTTCATCAAAACATTTTCATAAGCAGACTGACCATATGTTTTTTTCTATCCCAAAGGCATTAGGTAGGTCAGAGCAAATTGAGTTTCAATAGTTTTTGTATTTGTTTATCTTTGTGCGGATATCATTATGTTGAAGTTAGGATTCGATTCTTTAGTTTTAACTTCTTCTTGGAGGAAGTATATATGTTTTTGTTTATGTAGGTTAAGGTGATTATTCTTTCTTTGACGTTGATTATTTTTGGAGGATATTAAGGTTTCTTGTTGGGTTTGTGTATAAAGTTGAAGATAGAACTTCCCCCATTATTTGTGTGGATATCCCCGAATCATCAGCACTAATGGTTGTATTAAACTAATGAAGGGTGTTCCTAGTATCATACTTCTTCTCAAATTTTTACTAATAAGAATGGTGTTTTAAAACAATATTTTGATTACAAACTTTAACATCTGATAATTTGTAATTGATAAAAAGTGTTGAGCCATTGCTGATTTGCAGATTCTAGTGTTTTTTCATATGTATTTGTAGGAACTAAACCTTCTTGATACAATTGAAGTCTGCTCCAGTATCAAATAGAGCAATTGTTTTCTAGGATAAATTCATCATTGATTAAGAGTTTTATCTAATATGCCATTTTTGATAAGTTATTTGGGTTAGCATATTTATGATGTTCATTATGATCTTCATCATCTTCAGTTTATCTTTTTCTTTAGCAACAAGTAATTTCGAATGTTTTTTGTTGTTCTTTTATCTTTAACTTCAATTTTTAGTTGTTGGATTTCTTTTGTTAAATCTTCGAGTGTTAATTTCCGTTTTCTTGTTTTTCGAATTTGTCAATAATATTTTGAAAGCTATAAGCCTTATGGGTTTCTATTTTTCTATCAGTTTTTTCAAAGGTATTTTTTAGTCTCTCTAGATACTATTTTCTCAAAAGAGGATCATCAATTTTTATCGGCTTCTAAAGGAATTCTTGGTCTTTGGTTAAGACGTTTATTTCATTTTCACTAGAGGTTTCAATTTCATTATTTGTTGTCATCAGACATTTCTTTTCACTTGAATCAGAATCAGAGGACTGTATCATGATCATTTCAATTTAATGTATGAGCTCATCATCAAGGCTTAATTCTCTAATTCCTTTACTAATTTTACAATATCTAGCAATATGACCCTATTTACCACATCTAAAGCACGTGAATTGTTTTGTGGTTTTGTCTGTTTTAGAAAATTGCTTGTTGTGAAAGGTTTTTTTCCTAAATGTGGGTTTGTATGTATGGTTCTTAAGATTTTCTATGGTTTTGTCGATTATCATGGTTTTGTCACATTGATCATTACAGGTTATTGTTTTTCTGGTTTTCTTTCCTTTAAAAATTTCTATGATGATTGTCAAATTGTTGACAAAAATTTCCTAATTCTTTCCTAACTGTTTCTCTCTTTGGCCTTTGGTAGCGAGTTTTTCATCTTTGCAAATTTTCATTCCAACTTTCTGGACAAAACATATAATTGTCCATAATTAGATTGTCGTATGGTATAGTACCATCATATTGTTCCTTTTTTTTTTCTCTAACCTTTTTAGCTAGGATGTTAGGTAACCGGCCAAAAATTTAACCTTCCAATAGGCTTTGTTACTATTAGGCATTTGCATAACCCTAACAAAAAATGTTTTTTTATACCATCTAAATCATAGGGTTTTGCATTTTAAGTTCATTAGTGCAGCTTGACTCTTGTCTTTTACGTTTGCGGGTCTCCTACAAAGTGGATAGTTATCACAAAAATTAAGGTATTCACACATCTTGAATTCATTACCATCTTCATCACAATTGGTATTCCATTATCATTAATTTTGATTGCAGTAAGAATTTCACTTTGGTTTTGTTCTTGTAGGTGCTATCCCACCAGGATTTGGAGAGGCCAGTGAAGCCAGCTACCAATAAGTGGGCTATGGCTTGGTCTGTTGAACTATTTTAGTCCTATAGGCATTACTGACCATAGTCATTTGTTGTAAGACCATAATATGTTTAATCAGACATGCCACTATGTTCCATTGATAGATAGAATTGGCATTGTATTTTCTTTGTTGTATTTGAGAGGATTCTTCCAAAACTAAATCTAGGGCTGAAGCTCTTGGATAATACTTTTCGGAGGTTTTTTCCAATTCATGTTGTTGATTTGAATAGAATGATCACTTGAGGAATATTTTGATCATCAGTTTCTGATGATTCTGATAATCTGTTTTACCAATAAAATTTATATGTTTAGAAGTTTGGGGAGTGTTTGGTGCACAACACTAGAGAATTCTTCTTTTATTTGGTTAGTTTTCTATTATTTCTTGCAAAATTCTTCTTTGTTGGTTAAAGTTTAGTGTGTTTTGAGGGATTTCATGTGGAATAAATAAAGGTTGTTATCAACTTTTAGTGGTTTTGACCTTTCGTCAATAGGTTTGAGGATGGGTTTTGCAACAACATCTTCAATTCTATTTAATTGTTCGCTAATAGTATTCAAACTGGTTTGCATAATTATTTTGTGATAAATATTTTTTATATCATTTCCTGATATTTCATTTAAATTTTCTTTGACTTTAAAGGTGAAGCCTTAATTTCTACTCCTTATAGGGAATCATTACTTCTGTTAAAGGTGGATGAATTGACTCTATTTCTTCACTATCTTTTCCTTTTGCGATTTTCCACGGTTTTTGTTTGTTTGGACATTGATTGTTTTTTCACTATCAAACCATTGGAAGAAAGGTAAAAGAATTTGGTGTGTTTCATAAAGTTGTAATAATTTTGTTGAATTAGATCTCTTTCTTTTTTATTAAAGTTTTTGAAGAATGTTTCTCTAATTCTTGATTATCTTTTGAATAAAAATCATTTTTAAGAAGGTTTTATCAATATCAAATTTTTCAATAATGTTTAACTCTGGCAAATCTGTCATTTGGGAATAGGTTGGAGACATTCTTTGTGTCTCTTCCCCATCTTGTTGGGAGGGTGTTTGAACTGAATAATAAGGTTGTGGTATGTTGAGGAATTATCAATTCCTTGAATATTTGTTTAACTTGGCTATGTCTAGGAGGGTATCTTACTGAAAAAGAAAATCTTCTTTGTTCAAAGATTTCTTGGTGGATTTAATCTGGATAGGATAAGTGTAAGTCATCAAAACTTATTATTGGAGGCCTACTAAACCTAATCCACACTTCCATCAGAATTTTCAGTTATTGTTTCGATTTCTGTATTTTGGATTGGTTGGGTTAAAGGTTTAGGAATTCTCATTTCTAAAGGAATAACTGCGTTAGTTAATCCCAATCCTCTGGTAAGTTATTTGATCCCAATTGATCGTTTTAGGAACTGTTATGTTTGATCTTGTTAAATCAGTTTGAAAAACACTATGTGGCCTTTTTGGTCATGATTAATGCTCTAGTTTCAAAAGCTGATTGCATTACTTTATTGAATCCTAAATGGCTGCTATAGGGATGGTTCCCGGTTTAGTCTAATTAAACGTTTTAATATTTAAAGTTAAAACGTCTAGTATATTTTGGTCATCTAAGTAGACTGTGAAATCAGGATAACATTGAAATAAATTGGTCCATTGGACAGGCTGGATTCTATTGTTCCTAATAGAGAATCTCTAAATCTTAGCCATCTACAATCTCTCAAACTGGCAAAGATGGCAGTGTCCAAGCCTTCAATGCTGAGAGGTTTGATTCCTATTTGGACAAGTCCTATATGAAGATAATTATAACTCTTTTTGTATTTTTTAACCATTTCTTTAGATAACAATTGAGTTATTTGAGTAGAATTGTTTATCTTAAGAGTTTTTTCTTCTGTTTTAATAATGTATTTTGATTTGTTTAAAGGGTTAACTCTATTGAGACTTGATAATTTTCTTTCTTTGTAAACATCTGATATAGAAATTTTGGGAATGTTCCATTTATCAAAATGTTTTTGTAAATCTTGAGGTCTTATGACCTGTTTATCTTTTTGTGTACAATCATGACTTGTTTCAATTATGTTGTCATTTTGATTTATACAAATCTCTTCTTGATGAACAATCTGTTCATCTCTAGTATTAGAATTAGAAGTAGACATTGATCTAGAAAAGTTTTCCATTTTGTGAATCACTTATTTCTTTCCCTACAGTGGTTGGTCAACGAGACTATATATATATATATATTAAGCTGAATACCCATCTTGGTTGATCGACATGTTGCACATTTTGGAAGCTCTAGAATTGCTCCATTGTGACACATTGGATTGACAAGCCAATCAAATTGCCTTGTCTTAACGTGTTGGGTTGGTATTTATTACTCCATCTATAATTATTAATTAATTAAAAAAGGGATATGTATTAATAATTAATAATAATAATAATAATAATACAGGTGCATTGCATTGGCATTCCAAAGATGTGCATTAATAACAAGTATACAGGTGTATTGGATTGCTATTACTAAATGTGGTTTAATGACATTTGTCTAGGATTGTTATCTATAATTATATAGGTGCATTGTATTGACATTGGAAAACTTTCTTCGTATTCAATTCATATTTAATTGCGTTGGTATTCGGAAGGTTTAAATTGGGGGTTATAAAAGGGGCACATGTTCAGTTGTGTATCATCACAATTTGTTAGTTGGTGTCAACAATATGTCTGGTCTATTGTTAATTGTTTATAGGTTATTTTAGTTTGCGTCAATAATATGTCTATTCTTCATGTTTTTTTTAATCGGTGATTTTTTATTTATTTATGTTTTTGTTGTTGTTTATAGATCAAAGATTCATGAATTGACATGGAATAAAGGCAGGATGTCCGATTGACACTGTCAAATGAGTTGTTATTTTAATTTGTTACTTCAACATCACATTACCATAGCAAATTAATGTCCAACACTAATCATAAGCAAATATCACTTTTAAAAGCCAAAACTCATATAATACATTATAATTATAGTTAAACTAAAGAGCTAAAAAATAATATATAAGAATATTTCATACTAGAATAAAATAAACATGAATAAACAAAGTACTTAAAATTCTCTTTTGTGCCTTCACGGGTATTTTCACAAATAAATGAATAAAATAAACAAAATAAAATCTTCTTGGACATTATATAACACCCCTTGACCTGCCTTTTAATCACCCATATTACTCCAAGCCAAACACCTCAATTCCAGCACTTCATTACAATTAAAAACTTCCCCATATTGCTACATGTAACAGTCGAGAACAAGCAGAAAAACATCTGTAATTTATTCTATTCTAGCGCAAAATTTCAGCCTTTCCAAGCATGTTAACCAGCCAAATTTTAATTCCTCTTTATAATGCCATTTCCATCTCATTGTAAGCACATATAGTCCATTATAAAATTCCACGAAACCATCCCTTTTCATGCCAAAGAATATTCTGCATGAAGTCTCACATTTTCGGACCAAAACTAGTGCAATATTCAGCTGAGTTATATGTATATAATGAAGACAAATAAGAATTATAACAAACCCATTTATTTATTATTTAAAGCACGCTTTCAATACCATCAAGCCTACTGTCCAGCCAAAAACACCCAAGTATATTATCCAACAACACAACTGCCATTTATTTACTTACACCAACACTGGTAACAACCTAGCTGAAGCATGAAGGGGAGAATTTTAAATAGTTTCATAAAATAGCAAGACTCTCAACAAGATATTAATACGCAAACGTGAGTCCTATGTGTAGAATATTCATTTTTGTCAAACTTATGAGCTCTGTGTGTACACAACAGATATGTGTGCACACTAGCTGCCAATCCTTTTATTTGACTTGTTTCATCTGTTGTGTGTGCACATCAGTTCTCAGTGCACACTATTTGCCAGACTTGTGTCTTGGCTTGTTTCGTTTCGAGTGTGTGTGCACAACGCTCTATGCTTACACTCTCGCTTCAAATATTTTGCAACCCAACACGAGTTGCATGTCTGATAAAGAGAAAAAGATATTATTTATCTTCGTCTCTTGATATTTAGGACCTTTTACATGTGTCATAATATCTTTAAGTGGTCCTAGGGAATAAAGTTATCTTTCTCGATTTGTTTTGTGGTCCAAACCAAAAGAAGGAATACTTTCCTTATTTGGACAAACATGGGTCAACCCCTTGTTGGCTGATGTGGCACTATATTGTTGAGCAAGAAATCCTTCATTATATAATACTCTTTCTTGCGTAAATGAATATAACCTTTTGATCTTTTATTTCATTGTACTCTAAAATTCTTAGAGTATTCTTTCTCTTAAGGTTCAAGATTCCTTTTCCATTATGGTGCCAAAAACCTCACCATATCAAACATAGACTTGATGACTATTGGAACGTGGTTCCTTTACTGATGCTGGTGCGTGGTGTCGGTGCTTGAAGATTGGTGGTTTACAAGTTGTTCTCAGGTATGTTCCCAGCTAGAAGAAGCTCTAAGGAGTTGCTACACGTTAAGGATTCAGAGTGTGGTGCTAAGTATAAAGTTGAATAGGGAGTTCTTTTTACTATAACTTAGATCAGTTTTGAACTATATCTTGTAATGTGGTTTTGACTTAGTGAATTGCTTCGATCTGGACAAGGTCTCATGGATGTAGGCTAAATGTAGATTTAGCCAAACCATGTATATGACTGTGTTTTTTACTTTCTGGACTTATTTTATTGTGGTTAAAAATTGGAAATCTCTTAATCAACTTGGTAATATTCTGCTGCACATTAAAATGGGTACTTAAACACCGAAGTGTGTTAACCAATCTCCAACACTGCGTTTTTAGGAAAGATCTGGTGACATGCAACACAAATAAGCTTTGTTGAAATCAGACCTAAGACACTTTCACTAAAAAATTGGCTCAACTGAGACATGAAAAGGTAAAGTTTCAGCAAGCTTCGTCCCTAATCAATTTCCAGCAAACTATTTTCAACCAAAACCTTATTATGCATTCAGCCAAAGCAAATGTAGCAACAAAAACCAGCAAACTTTCATATTTACAACAAGATTTCAGCAACCAACACAGCCAACATGTCTCAACTCACCTAGCCAAAAGCAACCTAGAATCAATATCTCCCAAACATCATGCTTAGTAAAGATTTTTGCCAGAACACATGAACAGTAGTAAACACTACAACATTATGCATTTCTAGCCATGGCTTTAATTGTAGCTAAATATATGAATTTTCGTAGCTAAATGGGTTAGCTACAAATGCAATGTTTTGTAGCTTATCATAGCTAGAAGTGGCGTAGCTAAAAGTTAGCCATGTAACTTTTTGCTTATGTAGCTAACCGTTTATATTTTTTTGCTATAGATAAGATTAATATGTAACTAAAAATTTAAATGTTTTTGCCATAACAATAATAAGCTTGTAGTAAAAGCTTTGCCTTTATAGCCATGAAGAATAGTTTGTATAGCTATGTTTGCATTTTAGCTATACAAATATAAATTTATAACTAAAACTTGAAATTTTTTGCTACAAAAATAATATTCATGGCAAATATATTAACTTTTAGCTATGGACATAGTGTGTCAATAGGTAAATATTGAAATTACTTGCTATGAATACTTTTAATTTGTAGCTAAATATTATAATTATTTGCAATGGAACAAATTATTTATATAAAAAATTTATAATTTATTGCTTCGATTAAAATTAATTGTAACAAATATTGCTATAATTAACAAATTTAATAATAATTACAAATTTATAACTATATTTTTCTATTACATAGATAATATGATGTCATAAGAAAAATTCTAATATAAAAGATAAAACATTAATACATTTATTTTCAACCAAATAATTGTCTACTCATAAAATCCTTCATCCTAGTAATTTAAAATGTTATCAACTATTTTTTTTTGTTTTTTTACAAAATATGAATGCTTCAATGTCATAGCAATTTTTTCTGACCATTTAAGAATTTCCACCAACTTGCAATATCAAATTTAAAAAAGAAAAAAAAAAGGTTAATCATATGTAATAATTGCATACCACTTTATGATTAATATAAAAGAAAAACTAGTCTTCATAGTATATATGCATTTTCAAAAGAACTTACTATTTCATCCAAAGGGAATTGGTTATTTGTTGAAGATTGTTGGCCTTGAGTTGTAAGCATCATCATGAACTTCTCTTCCCATCGTCTATTCATCCCCTCCATTTGCTTTTTTACTTTTTCTAATTTCTCATTTGCTTCCCTCTTTGCCTCCTCAACTCTTTCATTTGCTTCCTTCCTAGTTGTTTGTACTTGTTTCATAAGTTGTGCTTCTACTCCCAAAATATTCAGTAGTACTTTTTCCTAGGCCATAAGCATGCAAATATTAATGTTACAACAACATCATGAATACAGTAGATTAGCAGATATGTGCTTGCAAAAATAATGGTTCTACAACAAAACTCAACATAAATATACATAAGTGAGCTTGTCTTAGTTTAGGTGTAGAATAAATGTATAGGTTACATATTCTAATGTAAGGAACAGAAAATTGTAGAAATCAGTGGGAACTAAATAAACCAGTTCCATCTAAAGCTTTTGATAAGACAATCTAGCCAAAGATAAAACTATTTTTATTTATTTAAGCATGTGCACTCAACTTTTCTAAATTCATTGAATTTTTTCTTCATAAGAATTTCAGTCTAGATTTTTCTTGCCAACACAACAAAATAACCATGATAGTTTCCAAAAAATAAATTCAGCGAATAAATTTACCAATGCCTTTGATGCATGCTGTTTCTTCTTTTTTCTTAGAAGAAGCTCCCTATATCATTGCTACAACTTTTTGTAGCATATAACTACTTAATCCCGTTTTTTCCACATCAGTACACTTTTTTGGTAGCTGTAAAGATGTATTTGCTACAATTTTCCTTTCTGTAGCTATATGTGTATAATGTTGTAGTGAAAAAACATCAACATGCAAAGGCATAAGTTTAAGTTTTTAAGGAAAACAATTTAGATCTACTAACCATTCAGGTCAGCCAAACTTCCAGCAAGCTTCAAACACTTTTCTCCTCTGATCCTGAGCCTAGATCTGGGTTAATCTTGCTCGATTTTTGCTCTCCTCCACCGATTCCAGATAACTCTCACTCTACCTCTCAGCCAAACCTCACACCCTCTTCTGCCTTTTTCTTTTCTCTCTTCTTCCTCCCCTTGTTTCTTCTCTTCCCCTTCATTTGAAGGAATTTTACCCCTTTTTATATTTTTAATCTTTTTAGAATTATGTTTCTGCCCCTAAATGACACATAATCTCGTTAAACCCATGCCACATCAGCTTTTCATTAAAAAAAATCCATATTGTGTCCCTTTTTATATTTTTAATCTTTTTAGAATTATGTTTCTGCCCCTAAATTACACAATCCCATTAAACCCATGCCACATCAACTTTCCATTAAAAAACTCCACATTTTGCCCCCCTGTTACATGCAAACCCCGTAGCTTCCATATATTTCAAATTCACTCCCAATAAAACTTTTAAAAACTAACAGAAATGCCCTTCTATAAAAAAAAAAAAATCACAAAGAATATGTAATAGATATTAGGATTAAAAATGGGGGTTTACATCTATTTTATCCAAAAACCACCGCCCTGTCATTAGCAATTAATAATATACCAAATTTTCTATGCTAGAAAAGGTTGAAGTTCCCATCTCGTTTAATTCCATTGATGATAACCATTAAACATACTATATAATTCAGACAGAAGTCACTTGATCAAAATAGCAAGCTAAAAAACACAATAGCACAAATTATTAATTCAACATGAAACTAAATATTGTTTTCACACCTAAAATTAAACTAAAATGAAACATGGTTTAAGTATAGAAATAGAACAGGCCAAATGTGAAAAAAATAATCAAGTGTTAAAATGAAGCAATGCTCTTTAGATATAACTTCCAATAACATGTTTACGATTTACTAATTTCAACTATATTTTAGTTACTTCTCTTATGTATAATAATCAATATAAAGATGTCTATAATCACGAAGGAAAAAAGATTCCTTTACCACCTCACAATGTTTATATATACCATCAGAGTTGAGAATTAGAAGTACGAGAGAAATCAAATAAAACAAGAAAAATGACTTTTCATAAATGGGTTAAGGACATGGAGGGGAAAAACTATTTGTTCCTTCTTTGGGAGTTCCACCTACTCTACCTACCATCTCTGTAATATTGTTAGAGAAAAACTATTTGTTCTGGAGGTCACAAATTCTGCTAGCTCTAACATCTCATGGCCTTGAAGGTTTTGTTACTAGTGAAAAAAAGTGTCCACCAATGATCTTGTTAGAGAAATTGGATGATTCAGGACAGACAGTGAAGAAACAAAACCCTAGCTACTTTGCTTGGAAGAAAATTGACCAATTCCTGGTAAGTTGGCTTTACTCTTCCATCTCTGAATCAATGTTTTGGCACATAGCTAAATGCACTACTTCATATGAATATGGAACATCTTAGAACTTCATTTCTAGTCAGTATCCAAAGCTAAGACCTTACACCTAAGAAACTTATTACAGAATACTAAGAAAAAAGGTTGTAGTGTGAGTGAATATATATTAAAAATGAAAGAATTAGGAGATGAATTGATTGCAATTGGACTGAATATCACATATGAAAAACTTTTGCTATATATATTAGACGGCTTAGGGCCAAAGTATGATGTTGTTGTGGCTAACTTGACAGCTTGTAATAGTCAAACGACACTACAAGAAGCCCAATTCTTACTTCACAAACATGAAATTAGACTGGAGAGACAACAAAGTTCTTTGTCTAATTTTCATGAGCAAATGGCTTCAGCTCTTTTGGCTTCCAAGCAGACTCAGATAAAGTCTTCTTTAGGTTCTCAAAATGTTTCTGGTACTAGTATTGGGAATTTTGGTCACACTCACACTTTACTACTTCTTAACTTCAACCAATGTCCAGTTTCCAAACTTCATATCAATGTTTTCTTCACCGACAGAGGCCTGGTAACAATCACCTTGGAGGAAACATTTTAAATAATGGAGTTCAGTCATATTTTAATCCCTCATATTCTTCTCAATACTCACAGATTGGGTACGACTTTACTCCTGGAAATTAGTCTCACATGTTTCATCCTGGAATGATGAGAAGTAGAGGCCGAGGAAGAGGATATTTTAGGCTTAAGCTAATCTGTCAAGTATGTCGTAAGGAGGACACACAACACTGCAGTGCTATCATAGATTTGACCATGAATATCTAGTTTCTCAGCTCCTAGATTAGTACTTGGCTCTACTACTTTTAATGGTCCACAAGTTTCAGCTCCAGCGCATTCTACTGAATCAGCGCAAGCTCTTCTTACTACAGTCATGCAAGGACAATTCAACCACAGGCCTATTGCCAGAAATTTTAATTCTAGAAATTTTATTTCTTCTGTCACTAATGTTCCTACTTCACAGGAAAATTCACCACAGAACTATCTTGGTTATCCCTTACAACACTCTGTTCCTCAGCCATCTCAAAATCCTACCTCATCAGCAGCTGCTCAACATATACCAGTTGCTTCTCCTCACACTTTGTAAGACCAAACATGGTATGTGGACTCTGATGCCACAAACCATGACAGCTGATGTTAACAATCTAATCATTAAAGATAACTATCAAGGTGGTTCAAATGTGCAGGTTGGGAATGGACAAACAATACCTGTTTCACACACAGGTTAGTCTTTTCTAACTTCTGGCCCTTCTTCTAGGTTGTTACATCTTAGAAATATGTTGTATGTTCCTCACATAGCAAAGAACTTATTAAGTATTTCACAGATACAAAGGATAATGGAGTAATAATTGAGTTTCATTTTGATCGTTGTCTTATAAAGGATAAGAACACCAGAGATGTACTTCTTCAAGGTTTCCTAAAGGATGGCTTATATCAATTGGAAGCCTCTTGTCCTGTTGTGGTTTCATCTTTTGCTATGTTTACTTCCTGTCATGTGGCTGCTTCTTCCACTCCCAATGATAACTTTAGTCATAATAATAAGACAATTGATGTATTACATATGGTTCAGTTTGATGTAGTTGATAATTCAATAATGGTGTGGCATGCTAGATTGGGACATCCCCAAGAAAGAACTCTTAAGCATGTATTAAATAAACTCCATGTACCTAGAATGTCTGCTTATAATAAAACTTTTTGTGAAGCCTACCAATTTGGCAAACTGTCTCAGGCTTCATTTCCTTTGTCGAATTCTAAGACTTCCAGACCACTTGAACTGGTTTATTCAGATCTATGAGGCCCTACACCAGTGTGTTCTTCAGAGGGATTCAAATACTATATGTTGTTTGTGGATGATTACAGTAAATACATGTGGATATATCCTGTGAAACTCAAGTCTGAAGCCTTTAAGGTGTTTACTAGTTTTCATGTTTTTCCTAAAAAACAAATAGATGCTAAATTGAAGAACCTTCAAACTAACTAGGGAGGGGAGTTCAGATCTTTTACCTCATACTTGGAAACTCATGGCATAGGTTTTAGACACCCCTGCCCCTACTTACACCAATAAAATGGGAAAGTGGAGAGAAGGCATGGAACAATTACAGAGTTTGGTTTAACTGTTTTAGCTCATGCAGGAATGCCTTTATGTTCTTGGTAGCAATCTTTTAGCACATCAGTGTTCATTGTTAACAAACTGCCTTCTGTTGCTCTTGAAGACATCTCACCATATCAGAAGTTATTTAGTAAAGAACCAATATATATTGATTTTAGGGTCTTTGGTTGCTATTGCTACCCATATATACGACCTTATCAAAAGCATAAGTTTTCTTATCACACTAAACAATGTGTGTTTATAAGGTATAGCCCAGCTCATAAGGATTTTAAATGCTTATCTCCCATAGGAAAAATATCTATCGTTAAACAAGCTAAGTTCAACGAGACAATGTTTCCTTTTAAACATGGATTTAAGTGTGTGCAACTGAAAAATCTTGACCTTATAGGAGTTTCAACAAACACCAGTTCTGAAGGGATTTATTCTTCCTGGAGCCTTGTTTATTGTTTAGACTCCAATTGTGTTTTTGTTACTGGTGCTAATGTGTCTCCTACTGTAGAAGTTGACATAACTTCTTTTGTTGTTGTTGCTGCTAATTTACCTTTACCTACTGTAAAACCTGGTGATGGTTCCTTGTGTGTAGGAGATTTTTGGCAAAAGTTTCAACTAGACCTGTTAATACACCTAACATAACAGAACCTGCACCTAGTGTTTTAGCTAGGCCTTGCTGATTCTGTCTTACCCTTAGTTACAAAATCTGATTTATCTAACTTCTCTTATGATTCTATCTTAAATGCATCGAGTCCTCACACTTCATCTGATCAACCTTCAGTTCTGGAAATACACCTGGAGGTAGTCTTACCCATCTCCTAGGACAATGCAAAAATGTCAATACCTACAGCACAAACAAATACTATTACAAACTTTCATCCAATGCTCACCAGGTCTAAAACCGGGAATAGTTAGATCACAAGTCAAGCATATCTGGCAACAACCTTCATCCTATCTAAACCGAAAAGTGTATCTGAAGCCTTAACTACTTCAGAATGGAGACAGCTATGAATGAAGAATTTGAAGCATTAAAAAGAAACAACACCTGGGAGTTAGTTCCTCCCACTTCTGATATGAATATAGTAGGCTGCAAATGGGTATTCAAAACCAAATTGAAGTCTGATGGCACACTTCAGAAATACAAAGCTCGGTTAGTGGCTAAAGGCTTTCAACAAACACCAGGGGTTGACTATTTCGATACATTTCCCCCTGTGATCAAACCAGCTACCATCAGGATTATGTTTTCCTTGGCAGTCCATAATAGTTGGCAGATATAACAAATCAATATTAACAACGCTTTCTTGAATGGATACCTCACAGAGACTGTTTTAATAATGCAACCAAAGGGTTTTGGACATGACTCATCCCAAGCATGTGTGCAAACTCAATAAAGCCTTGTATGGATTAAAACAGGCACCTAGGGCCTGGTTTGATAAATTAAAAACTGCACTTTTAACCTGGGGTTTTCAGTGTTCCACTTCATATACAAGTCTATTTTTCTTCAAGAAAGACACTCATGTAATCTACTTGTGTATGTTGATGATAATTTTGATCAGTGGAAATGATTCAGCGTTAATTGATAAAATTGTTACTAATTTGAATAGCTATTTTGCACTCAAAACTTTAGCAGATTTAAGCTTCTTTCTTGGGTTTGAAGTTTATAGGAATGAGACAGGTTTACTTCTCACTCAAACCAAATATGCTCAAGACTTATTGAGCAAAGCTGGTTTAACTGAATGAAAGCCATGTAATACCCTAATGGCCACAGGTACGAAATTGGGAAAAGAATACAGTCCCCTCTTTGATCAACCTACATTGTATAGAAGCTTAGTGGGGGGCCTTCAGTACTTAACACTCTCATGACCTGACTTGGCTTTTGTAGTCAATAGGTTAAGTCAGTTCCTTCAATATCCTTCGACTAATCATTGGATTGCACGCAAGATAATGCTTAGGTGTACTAAAGGGACTATTCAGCATGGACTATTCTTCTAGAAAAATACGAAGTTTCTTTTAGAAGGGTATGCTGATGCAGATTGGGCCAGCGATGTAAATGATAGGAGATCCACCTTTGGCTACAGTATCTTCCTGGGAGGCAATCTAGTTCAATGGGCTTCTAGAAAACAAAAAGTTGTGTCACTTTCTTCAACAGAAGCTTAATATAGGGCCTTGAGTCAAGCTTCCACAGAAGTAGTCTGGATTCAACACTTGTTTCGAGAGCTTGGATTTCAGATAAACACTGTTCCTGTACTTTGGTGTGATAATATGAGTCCAGGTGCATTGTCATCAAGATTGATGTTCATTATGTAAGAGAGTTAGCCATGGATAAGAAATTAGCTGTGCAATATGTCGCATCATAATATCAAATTGCTGTTGTTCTTACTAAAGCTCTCCCTGCACAAAGATTTTTAATGCTAAAAGATAAACTGAATGTAGGTGCTTCGCTACCAGTTCTGGAACAACAATCCATAGCAACTAGATAATCATTGGTTCTTAGCTCTATGTTCTGTTTTGGTCTGTTTTACTGCATATTGTTGTTAATTCAGCTCTTCTTTACTTGATGCTGTGACATAAGGAGTGGTCTGATGCTGTGATATAAGGAGTTTTCCGTTGTTGAGTGATAATTAAGTTTGAAGTTTTGTGTTTTTGGTGATATAAGGAGTGGTCTGATCCTGTGATATTAGAAGTGGTCTGCGGTTGAGTGAAAATTCAGTTTGAAGTTTTGTGTTTTTGGTGATGGAAAAATTAGAAAATGTTTGGTTTAAGGGGAAATGCTAAGCAAAGGTGCTGAGAAAGTTTAAACAAAGTAGACGTCTAGTTTAAGGGGAAATGTTAAGCAAAGGTGCTATGAGGAAAAAGTGAAACAGAGTAGTTTTAGAGGAGCTCGGTCTATTTTGTAATGATTGTGCAAGCTACGTGGCTTAAGTGTAATTACATAATTTAAAAGCACTGCCGTTTTATAAGTAACAATGGCTGTATAAGTGCTTATGAACAGATTCTGTATTCTTCTTCTTACTGAAACTTCCTTTGCACTTTTCTTTCTTGATTTTACAAAATCCTTTACTGGCCAACTAATTAAATTTGATATATTTCTGTTGAAAGCTACTCGCTTTCTTTTTTCTTGAATTCATCTTCTCTCTAGCTTTGTTCTTGGTTTTGCATTTTCATGGCTTTTCGGGTTCTTTTTTTTTTTTTTTTTGGTTGGGTCAGGGGTATTCGTTTTCAGCCCTCCATTACCATGTCTTTGAAGCTTCGAAAACCCAACGAACCAGAAATATGTGACCAAGAACATAGTCTCTTGGCTCTGGCAAAACTCCAAAAAAGAAGGCGGAGGTTGGCTTTTGATCGATGTCATTCGCTTCACCAGGGCTCTTGCTTCTTTGTCAAAGATAGCAACAAATAAATCTTGCGGTCCCTCTCTTATGTTGCCATTGTTATCGGTAGACGCTGGAGTTACTTTTCTCGACATTTGTTAGGTTTAGAGCACGAACAGGGGAAAAAGAAAACAATAAAGAGAAGAGAGTAAAGTAAGGAAGAGTAAACTGAATATTTCTATCTGTGTATATTTTTCTCTTAATAAATACAGTGTTTAGTAAACCTTTTATATGCTACAGTCTTCTTAGTAAAACAACTGAAACGTAACTGCATTAATCAGCAGTAACAATCTTTTAACAAATTTAACAACCTAAACAGGGCAGTTATTAAACTGCTGTAACAAACTTAACAAATCTTTAACAACTTAAGAACTTTTTAACTGATATCTTCCCTTAAGCTAAACTGAGTAAATTCTTCCAATTTTCTAATGCTAATATCTTCCCTCAAATGAGACTGGGAGGTTTTGCAACTTCACATAAACTTCACAGAAGAGCAACCAAGCTTCAACCAAGCGTCTTCTGCAGGGGCACAGCATTTTCATAGGTGCACAGAAGCAATAACAAAGCCAAATTATACCCAAGCAACAACCAAGCTTCTTCTGTACATAAGCAATTTCACAGAGGCAAGCAGCAATTTTTTTTTTTTTTTTTTTTTTACAACCAAATTTCACATAAGCAACAACCAAGCTTCTTCTGAAGAATATCAACCGACTTCTGTTCTGAGAATTACACCAGGATGTTGCTGACCAAATTTCACCAGTTTCAATCATAATCACAGATCAGTATTCAAATTTCTGAACTGATGCAAAAAACAACTTCTGAAGTGCAACAAAACAAACTTCTGAACTGCAACAAAAATAAACTTCTGAATTGCACCAAACACAACCTTCTGAACTGATGCAATTGACATCAGAATATTATAACAGCCACACTGCTTTCTGTTCTGGAAATCACACCAGAATATTACAACAGCCACACTCAATCAAAAACAGCTTCTGAACTGCAACAAACACACCCTTCTGAACTGCAACAAAAACAACCAACAACCTTCTGAACTGATGCAAATGACACCAGAATATTACAACAGCCACACTCAATAATGTTATAAAAATCACACCAGAATGTTGCTTAAACAGATTTTGCCAATTTCAATCATACTTACAGGTCAGTATTCTGAGGACAAGCAGTTTTCTGAATACAGGCTCCAACTGTGAGTTCTGTTCTAAAATGTTCAAATTTGGCAGTGGACAAAGACTTAGTAAAAACATCAGCTTTTTGGTGATCAGTAGGAACATAGAGTACTTTAAGATGTTGAGCAGCAACCTGTTCTCTAACATAGTGGACATCCAATTCAATGTGCTTTGTTCTAGCATGAAAAACTGGATTGGAGGCTAGGGACCCTGCACTTTGATTATCACACCAAATAACAGGTACCTCACTGAGTGTTAGACCAATTTCAGAAAACAAACTGCGAAACCAGGCTATTTCAGTTGCCCCTTGGGCAAGTGCTCTGTATTCAGCTTCTGTAGAAGATAGAGATACTACCTTTTGCTTCATAGAACTCCATTGTAACAGATTAGGACCAAGAAACAAAAAGCAACCACTTGTGGACCTTCTATCTTGAATAGAGCCTACCCAATCCGCATCAGTGAAGCACTCTAAATGAAACCTGGTGACTTTAGTAAACTGAAGACCAAAATTTGTGGTGCCTTTAAGATATCTAAGGAGTCTTTTGAAGGCTTGCCAATGAAGTTCAGTGGGAGCTTTGAGAAATTGGCTTAACTTGTTAACAGAGTAAGCAATGTCAGGTCTGGAAAGTGTTAAATACTGTAGTGCCCCAATTGTGCTTCTATATAGAGCTGGGTTGTCAAAAATATCACTGTCTGTACAGGTTAACTTGTTGCCTACAGCCATGGGGGTAGAGCAAGGTTTTGAATCTAACATGCCAGTCTTAGTAAGCAGATCTCTAGCATATTTTTCTTGACTCATGTAAATATGTGAATCTGTTCTGTGGACTTCAAAACCCAAGAAATATTTAAGAGAACCTAAAGTCTTAAGAGCAAACTCAGTGTTTAACCTCTGGACAATGGTTTGTACAAACTCAGCATCATTTCCAGTTAACAAAATGTCATCCACATAGACAATTACATATAAGATCTGAGTATTGTGCCTAAAAATAAACAAAATGGAATCTGCTATAGAAGAGACAAAACCCCATTTTAGAAAGGCAGTCTTAAGCTTTTCAAACCAGGCTCTTGGGGCCTGTTTTAGGCCATACAATGCTTTAACTAATTGACAAACATGAAGTGGATTCTGAGTATCAACAAAACCAGTGGGTTGATTCATGTAAACTGTCTCACTGAGTTCTCCATTCAAAAAGGCATTATTAACGTCCACTTGTTGAATATCCCATCCATAGGTAATAGCTAGACTCAAAACTACCCGAATTGTGGAAGATTTGATAACCGGACTAAAATTTTCAAGAAAATCAACACCAGGGGTCTGCTGAAATCCTTTAGCTACTAATCTAGCTTTGTATCTTTGAATGGAACCATCAGGATTGTGTTTAAGCCGAAAGACCCACTTACAACCAACAATATTCATATTTGACTCAGCAGGGACAAGTTTCCAGGTATTGTTAGAGACCAAAGCAGTGAACTCACTCTCCATGGCAGCTTTCCAGGAGGGATGGGAGAGTGCTTTAGTAATAGTGGTTGGTTCAGTTGTGTCAAGAGAGGAAGAATGATTTATGGAGGAAGCATTGAAAGAACTATGCTGTTTGGCTTTGCTTCTAGTAATCATAGGATGAGTAGGTAAGGGCTTAAGCTCAAAGGGCAACTCAACTGTAAGGTGAATGCCATCAGGTAGTTTGGCTGAAGAGACAGGTATGTGTGTAAGGGTTTGTGAGGGTTGTGAAGGAGATATAGATAAATTTGAGGTACATTCAGGAGGGTTTGGTGAGGCAGATTCAGTAGGCTGAACAGGCAGTGTGCATGGAGAGGTGGGATCAGAGATATTAGGGAAAGACTTACTAGGAGACTCAAATGTTTGTGAGTTCTGCTGATCAATGATGGCTAAATCTGAAGAACCAGTAGAAATATCAGAAGATGAGGAAGATGAGGAAGACAAGTTTGGAAAGGAGAAAATTGGAACAATAGGAGTGTGATCACAAGAGGAGGAAGACATAGAAGTACTGTCTTGAGAAACAGACTGAGTTGAAGCAAAGGGAAAATGAGACTCATCAAACTTGACACTTTGGCAAACATAGATTTTTCCATTTGAATCCATACATTTGTAACCTTTATGATGCATACTGTAACCAACAAAAGTGCACTGTTTGGTGTGAAAATCAAACTTATGAGAGTTGTATGGTCTGATAAAAGGGTACACAGCACAGCCAAACACTTTGAAAACAGAGTAGTCAGGATTTTTCTTAAACAGAACCTGAAATGGGCAGGAATTAGACAAAACTGGTGTAGGTAATCTGTTAGTGAGAACAGCTTCAGGTTTGAAAAGCATGCCACCAATATTTCAAGGGCATTTTGGCTTGGGCTAACAAGGTTAAGCCTTGTTCAACTATTTGGCGATGTTTCCTCTCTACTCTTCCATTTTGTTGGTGAGTGTAGGGACATGGATGCCTAAAGACAATTCCTTGGTTAGCAAAGTAAGAAACTAGACTTCTATATTCACCTCCCCAATCGGTTTGAACACATTTCAAGGGTTTGTTAAATTGTCTTTCAGCTAGTTTGTGAAATTGTTGGAAGACTAATTGTGTTTCAGATTTAGTTTTTAATGGAAAAATCCAGGTAAACCTACTATAGTCATCTAGAAACTGTATGTAATATTTAAATCCTTCAGGTGTTGGAATAGGAGATGGTCCCCATAAATCTGAATAAACTAACTCTAATGGATCTGAAGTTCTAGACTTTGACTTAGGAAAAACTGATTGGTGAAGTTTACCAAACTGACATGCTGGACAAAATTCAATTGTGTTTTTCACAGAATAGTCAGGTTGTAAAACATGCAGAATTTTAGTAAGGATAGTTGCATTAGGGTGTCCTAACCTCTTTTGCCACAGCATGCTATTAGTTTTTTCTACTGGAAAAGACTGAATTGTGCTTCTTTTATTAGCATTAGTAGCATTATTACAATTGGATACAAATGTAGGAATCTTGGAAATATTAGAAGTAGAAAAACTACTTGCAACATCAGAACCAGACAAAACATTAGAGATATCAACAGTTTTATGAGTGTACAATGTACTAGCATTATTAGGACATGCTGTAGAAGACTCTGAAACTTTAGATTGAGGAAATGATAGTGAGTTAAAGACCTGAGCAGATGAATGATCAAAAGACAGATTGGACTGTGGAGGAGTGACAGCAGGTGTTTGAAGTTGATAAAGGCCATCTTTAAGCTTTCCTTGAAGAAGAACAACTTTGGATTGTTTGTCCTTAACCACACAATGATCAGCAAAGAACTCAACAATTACACTATTGTCTCTAGTAAACTTAGAAATACTTAATAAATTTTTTGTAATGTGAGGCACACAAAGAACATTTTTAAGGTATAGTGATCTAAGATGACATGGAAAAGCAGTAAAACCAGTGTGAGAAATGGGAAGCAACTCACCATTGCCAACCTGAAGCTGCTCATTGCCAGTGTAGCTGGAGTTCACTGTTAGCTGAGACAAATCTGAAGTGACATGATCCGTGGCTCCACTGTCCATGTACTAGGATGCATCCTGAACAGTTGATGGGGAAGCAGTGTAATGAGCTGAAGGATTTTGGAGCTGCTGTGTTTGTGATAAAAGTGCTTGATTATGAGAACTGGAGGCAGACATCTGAGAACCAGGGTACACTTGAGATGGTCCTGAATTTGATTGCGGTGCAGAACCAAGACTGGCAGAAGTGGGGTGTTGTGGACCAGGTGCAGTTTGTTCATTCATGTTAGGGCTGAAGCTGGAATTATGAGAGAACTGAGGTGGGTAGTAACCATAGAATTGTGACTGCTGAAAGGTTGGCCTGGGATAATTCTGAATAAAATTCCCTCTGCCTAGGACATTGTTTCCTCCAGTGAAATTAGTGTCAAACCTGTGGTAGCAATTTAGTGCAAGGTGTCCAGTCTTGCCACAGACTTGACATATCAATCTATTCCTTCCAGCTCCTCTGCCTCTTCCTCTGCCACCACTAAATTGAGAGGCATAGTACTGATTATTGGGAGTTCCAAAGTGATTAGGGTCAAGGATAGGTTGCTGAGATGTGTGATTGTGAGGTACAAAATTAGGACCTTGATACTGAGTGGGACCTTGATACTGAGTTTGTCCAAGGTTAGGCTGTACATTATTGATTTGGGATTGGGATTCATGGTGATACTTCCTCTCAGTTGAAGCAAGATGAGCCGAGCCTCCATGAAACTCGTTGCTGACTACTGAATTCATGGCAAAATTTGCTTTTTCTAACCTAAGTTCATACTTTTGCAAAATAATTTGTGCCTCTTGGACAGTGAGAGGATCTATTCTAGATTCTAATCTAGTAGTAATGTTCACCACAGCAGCATCATATTCAGTATTCAGACCATCCAGTATGTAGTTAAGTAACTCGTCATCAGTAACCACTATTCCACTATTCGACAAAATCTCTGCAAATCCTTTCATTTTGACAAAGTATTCATGAATGGTAAGATTATCTTTCTTTGTATTTTGCGGCAAATTCTTTACATGCAACGTTTTGGTTCTTGACTCAGTAAGAAATTCTTGTTCTAATGTAATCCACATGTTGGCAGAAAATTGACACTTTGAGACAACTATGAACATAGATTCAGAAATAGAGCTAAGAAGCCAGCTTACTAGGAGTTTGTCAGTCTTCTTCCACTGACTATATTCTGGATTTGGCTTCTTCTCAGTAACACCATCAGAGCTATCTGCCGGAATCTTGACGAACTGAGCTGGACACGGTACTAGCCCAGTGAGATGTTCCTCTAGATCAAAAGATCCGACAGCAAATAGGATCTGTGATTTCCAAAAATTGTAATTGTTCCTAGTCAACTTATGAGAAATGATAGGAAGAGTTGACGAAGACATTGGGATGGGGCTTGACAAATTGACTGGATCAGTGTTTGATTTGTGAGCTGAACTTGTTGGATTAGAAGAGAGCTGAGTGAGATCGACCATTCTTGAAGCAAGTCAAAAGCTCTGATACCATGTTAGGTTTAGAGCACGAACAGGGGAGAAAAAACGATAAAGAAAAGAAAGTAAAGTGAGGGAGAGTAAACTGAATATTCGTATCTGTGTATTAGTTTCTCTAAATGAATACAGTGTTTAGTAAACCTTTTATATGCTACAGTCATCTTAGTAAAACAACTGAAACGTAACTGCATTAACAATATTGCACAATTCAATTGAATACAAAAAGTATGATTTAACCTAAATACAAAGATATATATATATAGGCTAAACAAAGGAAATAATGAAAAGACAAATCTACCCTTAATAAACGATAAAACAAAATAACCCATATTTCTTAACAGTTTTCTCATTCATGTTCAATCTCCATTTCTCCACAAAATTTTATCTGTCTCATGTTTATGTAATTTATGTAGGTGGGAAAGATAAAAATCAGTGAGGGAATGAAGTGTTTGCTAGATTTAGTTGAATGGTACAAGGACAACTTTACCCCAGAAAGTGCTGGGAGGGTTAATGAAATCATGGCCTATCTTCAATCCCTTCAACAACAAGTAGTACAGGTAACCTTCTAATTCTAATTCAGTACGTTTCTTTCAAATTTTAGCCTTCGGGTCCTTAGATTGAGCTAAAATTGTTCAAATCTGAAGAACAAAATGCCAGTATTTCACAAAAATGTTCTTACCTGTTATAGATCAAAATAATAGGAACTAGTCCCCAAGTCATATCTATTAATCACAGGCTTTAACTACAAGTGTACAGCACTGCCAGTGGATGGTCCTGAAAAGAAAATTTCAGTAATGTTTTATATCCTAATCTATGTGTTATACTAAATAACTTTATTATTTAAAAAAATATAAATTAAAATGTTAATTGTAATTATAAAAAAAAAAAGATATATAATGCAAATTATTTTTATTGTGTTTACACTAACAATAGTATATTTCCTTTTGTAAAATCTCATTTATAGTATTGAAAAATAACAACTTACAACTTCTTAACTGATATCTTCCCTTAAGCTAAACTGAGAAATTCTTCCAATTTCTAATGCTAAATCTTCCCTCAAATGAGCTGGAGGTTTTGACATCAGCTCCAACTCACAATAAACTTCACAAAGAGCAACCAAGCCAACCAAGCTTCTTCTGCAGGGGCACATCATTTTCACAGGTGCACAGAAGCAATAACCAAACTGCTCACAAGAGCACATTAACAGACCAAATTACACACAAGCAACAACCAAGCTTCTTCTGCACAGAACAATTTCACAGAAGCAAGCAACAACCAAGCTTCTTCTGCACAGAACAATGACCAAACTGCATTTTTCATAACCAAATTTCACATAAGCAACAACCAAGCTTCTTCTGAGAATCAAACACTTCTGTTCTGAGAATTACACCAGAAGTTGCTGACCAAATTTCACCAATTTCAACATACTCACGGTCAGTATTCAAACTTCTGAACTGATGCACACAAAAAAAACTTCTGATGATGCAACAAACAAACTTCTGAACTACAACAAAAACAAACCTGAACTGCAACAAAACAAACTCTGAACTGCAACAAAATAACCTTCTAACTGATGCAAATGACACCAGAATATTACCACAGCCACACTCAACAAAAACAACCTTCTGAACTGATGCAAATGACACCAGAAATACCACAGCACAACTCAACAAAACCCTTCTGAACTGATGCAAATGACACCAGAATATTACCACAGCCACACTCAACAAAAACAAACTTCTGAACTGATGCAAATGACACCAGAATATTACAACACCACACTGCTTTCTGTTCTGGAAATCACACCAGAATGTTGCTTAACAAATTTTGCCAATTTCAATCATACTTACAGTCGTATTCTGAGACAAGCAGTTTCTGAATACAAGCTCCAATTGTGAGTTCTGTTCTAAAATGTCACATTTGGTAGTGGACAAAGACTTATAAAACATCAGCTTTTTGATGATCAGTAGGAACATAGAGTACTTTAAGATGTTGAGGCACACCTGTTCTCTGACATAGTGGACATCCAATTCAATGTGCTTTGTTCAGCATGAAAAACTGGATTGGAGGCATGGACCCTGCACTTTGATTATCACACCAATAACAGGTACCTCACTGAGTGTTAACCAATTTCAGAAAACAAACTCGAAACCAGGCTATTTCAGTTCCCCTTGGCAAGTGCTCTGTATTCAGCTTCTGTAAAGTAGAGATACTACCTTTTGCTTCCAGAACTCCATTGTAACAGATTAGGACCAAGAAACAAACAACCACTTGTGGACCTTCTATCTTGAATAGAGCCCCCAATCCGCATCAGTGAAGCACTCTAAATGAAACCTGGTGACTTATAAACTGAAAACCAAATTTGTGGTGCCTTTAAGATATCTAAAAGTCTTTTGCAGGTTTGCCAGTGAAGTTCAGTGGGAGCTTTGAGAAATTGGCTTAACTTGTTAACAGAGTAAGCAATGTCAGGTCTGGAAAGTGTTAATACTGTATGCCCCAATTGTGCTTCTATATAGAGCTGGGTTGTCAAAATCACTGTCTTACAGGTTAACTTGTTCCTACAGCCATGGGGGTAGAGCAAGGTTTTGAATCTAACATGCCATTCTTAGTAAGCAGATCTCTAGCTATTTTCTTGACTCATGTAAATGTGTCTGTTCTGTGGACTTCAAAACCCAAGAACTATTTAAGAGAACCTAAAGTCTTAAGAGCAAACTCAGTGTTTAACCTCTGGACAATGGTTTGTACAAACTCAGCATCATTTCCAGTTAACAAATGTCATCCACATGACATACATATAAGATCTGAGTATTGTGCCTAAAAATAAACAAACTGGAATCTGCTATAGAAGAGACAAAACCCCATTTGAGAAAGGCAGTCTTAGCTTTTCAAACCAGGCTCTTGGGGCCTGTTTTAGGCCATACAATGCTTTATTAATTGACAAACATGAAGTGGATTCTGAGTATCAACAAAACTAGTGGGTTGATTCATGTAAATTGTCTCACTGAGTTCTCCATTCAAAAAGGCATTATTAACGCCCACTTGTTATTCCCATCCATAGGTAATAGCTAGACTCAATACTACCCGAATTATGGAAGATTTGATAACCGGACTAAGTTTCAAGGTAATCAACACCAGGGGTCTGCTGAAATCCTTTAGCTACTAATCTAGCTTTGTATCTTTGAATGGAACCATCAGGATTGTGTTTAACCGAAAGACCCACTTACAACCAACATATTCATGTTTGACTCAGCAGGGACAAGTTTCCAGGTATTGTTAAGACCAAAGAAGTGAACTCACCTCCATGGCAGCTTTCCAGGAGGATGGGAGAGTGCTTCAGTAACATGGTTGGTTCAGTTGTGTCAAGAGAAGAATGTTTGTGGAAAGCATTGAAAGAACTATGCTGTTTGCTTTGCTTCTAGTAATCATAGTGAGTAGGTAAGGGCTTAAGCTCAAAGGGCAACTCAATTGTAAGGTGAATGCCTTAGGTAGTTTGGTGAGTAGACTGTTTGGAGGAGAGAACATGAGAGACAGTATGTGTGTAAGGGTTTGTGAGGGTTGTGTAAGATATATAAATTTGAGGTACATTCAGGAGGGTTTGGTGAGGCAGTTAGTAGGCTAACAGGCATGTGCATGGAGAGTGGATCAGAGATATTAGGGAAAGAATCTAGGAGCCTCAAATGTTGTGAGTTCTGCTGATCATGATGGCTAAATCTGAAGAACCATAAAACATCAGAAGATGAGGAAAATGAGGAAGACAAGTTTGAAAGGAGAAAATTGGAACATAGGAGTGTGATCACAAAGGAGGAAGACTAGAAGTCTGTCTTGAGAAACAGATGAGTTGAAGCAAAGGAAAAATGAGCTCATCAAACTTGACACTTTGGCAAACATAATTTTCCATTGAATCCATACATTTGTAACCTTTATGATGCATACTGTAACCAACAAAAGTGCACTTTTTGGTGTGAAAATCAAACTTAGAAGTTTGTATGTTCTGATAAAGGGTACACAGCACAGCCAAACACTTTGAAAACAGAGTAGTCAGGATTTTTCTTAAACAGAATTTGAAATGGGCGAATTAGACAAAACTGGTGTAGGTAATCTGTTGTGGAAACGTGCAGTTTGAAAAGCATGCCACCAATATTTCAAGGGCATGTTGGCTTGGGCTAACAAGGTTAGCCTTGTTCAACTATTTGGCATGTTTCCTTTCTACTCTTCCATTTTGTTGGTGAGTGTAGGGACATGGATGCCTAAAGACAATTCCTTGTTAGCAAAGTAAGAAACTAGACTTCTATATTCACCTCCCAATCGGTTTGGACACATTTCAAGGGTTTGTTAAATTGTCTTTCAGCTAGTTTGTGAAATTGTTGGAAGACTAATTGTGTTTCAGATTTAGCTTTTAATGGAAAAATCCAGGTAAACCACTATAGTCATCTAAAACTGTATAATATTTAAATCCTTCAGGTGTTGGAATAGGGGATGGTCCCAATAAATCTGAATAAACTAATTCTAATGGATCTAAGTTCTAGACTTCGACTTAGGAAAACTGATTGGTGAATGTACCAAACTGACATGCTACAAATCAATTGTGTTTTTCACAGAATAGTCAGGTTGTAAAACATGCAGAATTTTAGTAAGGACAGTTGCATTAGGGTGTCCTAACCTCTTGTGCCACACATGCTATTAGTTTTTTCTACTGGAAAAGATTGAATTGTGCTTCTTTTATTAGCTTAGTAGCATTTTTACAATGGATCAAATGTAGGAATCTTGGAAATATTAGAAGTAAAACTACTTGCAACATCAAACCAGACAAAACATTAGAGATATCAACAGTTTTATGAGTGTACAATGTACTAGCATTATTAGGACATGCTGTAGAAGACTTTGAAACTTTAGATTGAGGAAATATTGAGTTAAAGACCTGAGCAGATGAATGATCAAAAGACAGATTGGACTGTGGAGATGACAGCAGGTGTTTGAAGTTGATAAAGGCCATCTTTAAGCTTTCCTTGAAGAAGAACAACTTTGGATTGTTTGTCCTTAACCACACAATGATCGCAAAGAACTCAACAATTACACTATTGTCTCTAGTAAACTTAGAAATCTTAATAATTTTTGTAATGGTGAGCACACAAAAACATTTTAAGGTATAGTGATCTAAATGACATGGAAAAGCAATAAAACCAGTGTGAGAAATGGGAAGCAACTCACCATTGCCAACCTGAAGCTCTCATTGCCAGTGTAGTTAGAGTAAACTGAATATTTCTATCTGTGTATATTTTTCTCTTAATGAATACAGTGTTTAGTAAACCTTTTATATGCTACAGTCTTCTTAGTAAAACAACTGAAACGTAACTGCATTAATCAGCAGTAACAATCTTTTAACAAATTTAACAACCTAAACAGGGCAGTTATTAAACTGCTGTAACAAATAAATCTTGCGGTCCCTCTCTTATGTTGCCATTGTTATCGGTAGACGCTGGAGTTACTTTTCTCGACATTGATCAGAAAATACTCACTACCATGGTGAAAGAGAAGAACTTCGAATCTTTGAGTAATCTTGGAGGAGTGAAGCAAGTTGCTGCAATTCTTGGAACCGACGAAAAGAATGGTGTCCCAGGTAACGAGGCTCAACTTCTGCATAGAACGAATGCTTGGTCAAAACTGTTATTAAAAGTCAGATGCAAAAAAAAAAATTAGTTTTGTTTATGAAGCATTCAAAGATACTACCACTATCATACTTCTAGTCTGTGCAGTACTTTCTCTAGCCTTCAGAATTAAAGAAGATGGCTTGAAAGAAGGGTGGTATGATGGCAGCAGTATTATATTTGCTGTGTTTTTGGTTGTAATTGTCTCTGCTGCGAGTAACTTTAAGCAAAATGGACAATTTGAAAAGCTTTCTGATGAGAGCGGTGACATAAAAGTTGAAGTAGTGAGAGATGGCAGGCGCCAAGCCGTGTCAATCTTTGAAGTTTTAGTGGGTGATGTTGTGTGTTTGAAGATCAGCGATCAAATTCCGGCTAATGGGTTGTTCTTGAATGGTCACTCCTTGAAGTTGGATGAATCTAGTATGACTGGTGAAAGTGACCATGTTGAGATCAATGGCAGCAAGAATCCTTTTGTGCTTTCTAGCACAAAGGTCACAGATGGTTATGGTTCTATGCTCATCACTTCTGTCGGTATGAAAACGGCATGGGGAGAGATGATGAGTTCTATTAGCCGTGACTTGGATCAGCAGACTCCACTGCAAGTTCGCCTGAACAAGCTGACTTCATATATCGGACAGATTGGATTGGCAGTAGCTGTGCTGGTCCTTCTTGTTATGCTGATTCGTTACTTCACAGGCAACACCACAGATGAAAGAGGAGACACAGAATTCAACCGCGGCAAGTCAAAGTTTGACGATGTAATGAATGCAGTTCTGAGAATTATTGCTGCAGCAGTCACAACAGTGGTGGTTGCAATCCCTGAAGGTTTGCCTCTGGCTGTTACTCTCACTCTGGCATACTCTATGAAGCGTATGATGGCAGACAATGCATTGGTTAGAAAACTCTCTGCTTGCGAAACGATGGAATCCGCCATAACAATCTGCTCAGACAAAGCAGGCACGCTTACATTGAATTAAATGAAAATGACAGGGTTTTGGGTTGGAAAAGAAGAAATGAAGGATACGGATATAGCTGCTAACGTTTATGAGTTGCTACAAGAAGGGGTTGGTCTAAACACAATCGGTACTGTTTATCAGTCAAACTCTAGATCACCGCCTGAGATATCTGGTAGTCCAAACTGAGAAAGCAATACTTTCCTGGGCTGTGTTAGACTTGGGAATGAACCTGGATGTGTCAAAACAAAATTGTGACATAATCCATGTAGAGGCCTTTAATTCAGATCAGAAAAAGAGAAGTGGCGTCCTGATGAGGAGGATCGACGAAAAGGTTGTTCACACACACTGGAAGGGAGCTGCCGAGACGATACTGGCCATGCGTTCGCATTATTATGACAAAAGTGGTAAGATGAAAGTCATTGATGGTGAAGAAAGAACGCAAATTGGAACAATTATTAAGGGTATGGCAGCTAAGAGCCTGCGATGCATTGCCTTTGCTTTTAACTTCTGATTATCAACGGTGTACCAGTTGAGCCGAGAAAAGGAATTAACGAGGATGCATGTAAGTTTGTTGTTGCAACTCTCCAAAACCAGCCATGGACTAAACTCATCCCGACAGAAACTTGCAAAAGAAGTCGGACTTGTAAGACTTGATGGGGTCACATGCCACAATTATGCAGTTCAAAGTAGTTTAAATAAATTATTTAACTGCCTCTCTTGATCCTTGATGGAAGGTTAAAGGCAGTTGATGGGAGTTACTTGGTCCATAGCCTAACCATATATAAAGATATCATCTTCACCATAAAAGATATATCACAAAAACACAAAAGGTTCTAGAGGCATAGATTAGAAGACATCTGTCAAACATTCACGTACAAATCATTCATGTTTGACTTTTAATAACACTTGAACAATATGACTGGAGGTAAGTAATTAAATTTCGCATTATATTATATACATGGACTATCAACGATGGTTAAAACAAAGAGAGATAGTATGTTGCTTGATCTGAATGCTTTTAATTGAATCTTTAAGAACCCAAACTCTTTGTATAGTGTGTATAAAATTATAGATACCGTGCTAGAAAAGCTTGAAGTTCTCATCTCATTCATTCTATTGATGATAACTACGAAACATTCTATGTCACTTGATCAAAAATTAGCAAGCCAAAAAAAAACACAACAGCAGAAATTATTAAAATATTTGGTAGGCAGCACACTGGATTGATTGAGAAGCCAAACAAGGATTCAATATAATTCAACTGGGCAACAACACATTAATTTAAAGAAAGACTATAACTCCGGATTAACGTATACCGTCAACATGATATAAAGTCATTCTCATTTCCATTGTTTGAAATAACATAAAAGAATTAAATACACAAAATCGTGCATGCACCCATATGCATTAAGTCAACATGAAACTAAATACTGACTTTCACACCTAAAGTTAAACTAACCTTGATTGAATTTTCGAGCACACCAACCATCTACAGCGTCACAAACAAAGCTGCAGTAATATTGTAAACATAATAAATTATTCTTCTTAAAATTCTTAAAAATCAATAAATTAATTCTTATTCAAATTCCTATTCCTACTTTTGAGGGAAGTTGTAAATTATCTTAAATCTGTAGAATCAATATCCTATTGGTATTGGAAATTTATTAATTAACTCTTAATCAAATTTCTTTTCTTAAAGGCATATCACAAACATGTTACATAAATAGGAGTACACTTCTTTGACACAAGAAACCAATTCCCTATATCAATTTAAATCTTAGCCAAAAATAAATAAAAAAAGACCCACAGTAATTTTTAACTCTTATATAGATAGTAGTATCGAGAAACACTAGTTTTAGAACAATTATGAATTGAGAAATTTAATTGCAATCTCTTGAAACTTTTTTTTTTCAAAAAGAAAAATACAAAATTAAAAGGGTAATTTAAGATATTATATAGAAATATGGGCTAATAATTTAATTGCTAGGATGCGTATATAGCATCACTCATTAATAAATTATTCTTATTGAAATTCTTAAAATCAATAAATTTATTCTTATTTAAATTCCTACTCCTACTCTATCAGTAGAATCAGTATCCTATTGGTATTGGAAATTAATAAATTTAACTCTTAATCAAATTTCCATTCCTACTCGTAAAAGCATGCCACAAACTTATTATATATATATACTAGTATACTTCTTTGACATAAGAAACCATAATTCCCTCCCTGTATCAAATTTCTTGAAATTTCTCGTTCAATTCCATAGCAAACCTTTTGAAGAAGACATTAACTCTGCTACAGAGCAAATTCGAAAAGAAAGAGGAGAAAGGCATAGGGATGATGAGGAGGTGAAGAGGATTTGGGAGTCACTTTCGGAAGATATATTAGGCGAAATTATCCACAAATTAAGTTTACGTGATGCTCTTAGTATGAGTAGGACTTGCATGTTACGGAGATCAGCATTGCAAAACAATGTCCAAAACATCGTCATCTTCCCGTGGATGATGTTACCTTATGAAAGGGAAACCAATTGTGTGAGATTCTTTGATTTGTGTGGAGGCTTTCTTTATAAATTCAACCTCCCCAAGAAATTAGGAAGAGTCAATTGGTTTTTTCGAACTTCCAAAGGTTGGCTTATAATTGCTAATGGCCCTCAACGTAATCCCTGAAATTTTCTCTTCAATCCAATCTCAGGTATACATATTCAACTACCTCCTCTCACGACAATTCCATCCTTTCAAACTTACCTAACTTACCAATCTGAATTGAAAGTTTCACGAGATATTGATCACTTTTTTGTTAAAGTCAAATTATCATCGACAGATTCTACAAACGTTATAGTTGTAGGAATCATGTTTCCATATGATAAGTTGGCAATTTGCAAGCCAAAAGACAAGAGTTTGACTATCTGGGATTATGATACTTATTTACGAGACATCCTATATTCTAATGGAATATTGCATGCTTTGATCCACACAGAATTACATTTTCTTGAAACACGTCCATTAAGGGTAGGGGATGAAAATGTTATTCTCAAAATATTATCTGTCCCTTGTCCTGATGTCTAACAATATAATGAAATTGAATTTGAGTTAGGATTGACATCAGTTTGTGGAGGGTTCGTGTCATATTTGGTGGAGTCCAAAGGTGGAATTTTACTTGTTCAAAAGATGCTTGAACATACAGCCACTCAAATAGACTACTATGATCATTATGATACTACATGTCTATTTACGTATGACTCAACTCGTGGATTTTATGTGTTGAAGATTGGTTATCCTACTATCGCATCCATCGATACAACTAGGTTAAATAGCTTGGATGATCAAATATTATTTGCGTCACAACACAGTTCATACATTCTAGATAGAAATCTCAACTACTTGGAAGGGAATTGCATGTCTTTTTGGATGAGAATGGTCATGTTTACAAGGAAGATTATGATCCGGGAGAAAATATTCTATTTTGTTAACCACACCCCTCTCGCGAATCGGGTATTTTTTACTTTAAAGATAAAAGAATATTACGCGTTTTCCCAAGTTTCAAGAATTTACCACATTTTCAAATGCATTGGTTTTTACCTAATATATGGTCAAAACAAAGTTGAAGTAATCCATAGGTTTTATTTATTTATTTTTATCATATCTTACATGTATAAGCTCTGAGTCAATGTTAGCTTGTTGCTCTTTATTCATTAATATAATCTCTATTATAAGTAAAACAATTGTTATGTAATATAGAGTTTGTAGTATTTGGGGTGCTAGTTATGCGTGTACTCTAATAATTATTACATGAAATCTTAATTTTTTTTTTTTTCCTATTCTCTAAGGAAATTCTAATTGATTTCTCAAATTAATTGAATTACTGCAAACTAGAGGTCTAAATCTGTTCTCATGATATCATCTGTTGGATTTGTCGACTACTTCAGCATTAATGGGTAACAGAGACGCAGTCAGTGAGTGGGCGGGGGCAACGCCTCCGAGCCCGTAGGCGGTTTTAGGCTTTTCCATGTATAACCATTGTAGGATTTCTTTTAAATTACTAATTCCTTATTGGGTTGGGCTTAAGAATATGAATCTTTGTAAAACTAGGTTTAAACTCTTAAACCTAGTATATAATCATACTTTTCTCTTGTTATGTGTGTTAGAGCAATTCATTCATTGTACACGAGAGAGGTGAGGCATATTGCAATAATATTGACTCAGCTGGACATAGCCCACATTGGGTGAACCAGGGTAAATCGCGCGTATTATTTTCTTTGTTTACTGTTTGATTTGTTTTACTATTATATTTTGTTACTGTTGTTGTCTCTATTTCGCTCATCATCATTGTTAGAGTCATGAAAGTGACTCTATTTTGATGATAAAAATACCGCATGTGTGATTAAATTGAAGTATATTGAGACAATTAAAGAATTTATGAATTTATTCACGAAAATCGCTTCCTAATATTTTTCTTATGAATTTAATGTGTTTGGAATGATTTTGGAAAATATATGAGTTGATATTGGGTTGTGGTTTATGGATTAATGGTGATTTTGTCTCATTTATGCTGTTTAGGGGGTAAAATGTCATGTTTTAAGGGGCTAATTTTGTCACTTTTCAATTGTATAGGGACTAAACTAAAATTTTACANTCTAAGCTAGCTGCTAGCCTGCTAGATACTTTTTACAAATTAATTAGGTAAAGAACGAATCCACATTCACCACCTCATTCAATCAAAACTCAAAAGGTTCATGGAAATTGCCAATATATATAAATATGCCCACTCCTTTACTTTGATATGAATTACATACTTTCATTTGGTAAAATAACCAAAGCTTTTGAACTTATCTTATCCTTATCCTTATATATTGATGCGGGCATTCTACAGGTTTAAGAAACTAACAGCGACAACAATCTGGTTATTTTCAATTCTTAAGAAAATTACAGATAACATGTAACATGGACATGTTTAGAAAACTTAATGCTAATCAATGGTTATCTTTGATAAATCAAAATTTTAAGACAGAAAGATCCATATATATTTGGTTTTGCCATGTCTTTGCATATTAGCCTATATGGCAGAGGATGAATATAAGTATGGAAATGAGCATCATATCAGTAAGATAGCCAGCATATTTCATTGTAACTTAAAGCACACATGATATATTTCAGCATACAATTTGAATTTCTTTCATTTGAATCAATGTCTTATCAGAATTGGATATATTTCCCATGCAGTTGAAAGCTCTGTTAACCAGAAATTTGTCACTGAAAGGTTGTCTTCTCTAGCTAGTTAATGAAATAGTTCATTTTCTATGTTTGCTTGTAGTTATTTATTTTTCCCTTTTTTTGGTTGTTTTCACAATGAATAACTTCAAAGTTGGCATATGCCAGATTATTAATTTCAGTATGATGAATAAATACAAACTGAAGTGTTAAATCCCATCTATAAAGTAATGCTTTTGACAGAGAGGAAAAGTGTACGAAAAAATAAAAGTGATAGTGCAAAAGAGTACCCTGTAGCTGGTTGACCATGAGTTGGGAGTTGGATTTTACCTACAGCTTTCTTACTTCGATCTCTTTGGCTAGGGAGAGTCCGGCGATGAGAGCCTTGTATTCGACTTCGTTGTTGGTGCGCTTGAACCCACATCGTATGTCCCCATTGGATAATATCTCCTTCTGGTGTAGTAAGTACAACACCAAGCCCGCTCCCATTCACGTT
This sequence comes from Pistacia vera, assembly GCF_008641045.1. Lineage (NCBI taxonomy): Eukaryota > Viridiplantae > Streptophyta > Magnoliopsida > Sapindales > Anacardiaceae > Pistacia > Pistacia vera. Next base: position 5,055 of record NW_022195458.1, on the reverse strand, counting down.
GCTTGAGCCATCCACTAAGAGAGCCCACTTTGAAGGCGATCTACTATTCATGCACAATAACTCTTTTTCCGCTTGGACGGTGGTGTTTGGGCTGAAATCAGCAATAAAGTCTGCTAATGCTTGGGATTTGACGGCGGTGCGTGGTTGGAAAGATATGTCGAACTCACCAAGCTGTACGGTCCATTGTGTGAGTCGGCCTGATAACTCTGGCTTATGGAGTATCTTCTTCAGTGGGAAGGAGGTGAGCACGACTATGGAGTGGCATTGAAAGTGTGGTCTAAGCTTCTTGGACGCATGGACGAGGGCGAGTGCCAATTTCTCCAACTGATTGTATCGTGTCTCCACATTGAGGAGTGATTTGCTTACATAGTAAACTGGTAACTGCTTCGTATTATCTTCCCGAACTAACACTGTTAAGATTGCTATCTCTAAGACCGTCAGATAGGTGTAAAGCTTTTCTCCAACCACAGGCTTGGAAAGGAGCGAGGGAGAGGTTAGGTATCTCTTTAACTGTTGCAAGGCCTCCTCGTAGGTGGGGGTCCATTCAAACTTCTTTGATTTCTTTAGTCTGAGGAAGAAATGGTGGCACTTGTTGACATATCTAGAGATGAAACGGCTCAAGGCAGCTACTCGGCCTGTGACGCGCTAGACGTCTTTGATGCAAGCTAATGATTGTATGTTAAGGATCACCTAGATTTGGTCAAGGTTGGCTTCTATCCCATGCTGTGTTACCATGTATCCCAAGAATTTTCCTGATGAAACCTTGAACGAATATTTGGTTGAATTCAACTTCATGTTATACTTCCTTAAGACGGCAAACGCTTGGCCGAGGTAGTCGAGGTGCTGCTCTGCCATGAGGGACTTGACGAGCATGTCGTCAATGTATACTTCCATGGTGTCCCCAAGGTATTCGGCGAACATTCTATTGACTAGCCGCTGCCCCAGAGTTCTTGAGACCAAACGACATCACTTTGTAATAGTAGGTCCCTCTCTCCGTGATGAAGGTTGTTTTCTCCTGGTCGTCTGCGTGCATCAAAATTTGGTTGTACCCTAAGAAGGCATCCATGAAGCTTAAGAGTTTGTGACATGTTGTCGCATCGACCATCATGTCGATAAGTGGGAGTGGGAAAGAGTCCTTAGGGCATGCTTTGTTTAAATCCTTGAAGTCTATGCAGACCCTCCATTTTCCTTTCTTTTCCTTTATGACTACAACGTTTGCTAGCCAGTCGGGATACTGGACTTCTCTGATCAGCCCATTATTCAGTAGTTTATCAATCTCCTCATTGACAATCTGGTTGCGTTCTGGTGCGAATTTCCTTCACCTCTACTTTATTAGAGGGTGATCCGGATCTATTCAGAGGTGATGGACGATTGCCTCAAGGCTGACTCCTATCATGTCTGCATGGGACCAGGCGAAGCAGTCCTGGTTTTGTTTAAGGAATTCTATGAGTCGTTCTCTTATCTCGGGCCCGAAGCAAGAGCCAACTTAGGTCTTTCGGTTGGGGTGGTCCAGTTGTATCTGTATTTCATCTAATTCCTCTATGGATGGTTGATCTGGCTCGGTCGAAGGGGTTAGATGAGACTGTGGTTGCTATGAAGCATGACCTTTGCTTTTGAAGGTATTTTTGTAGCAGTCTCTGGAAGCCTTAGGATCGCCCTTAATTTCTCTTACTCCCTATTTCGTTGGAAACCTTATAGCTCGGTGGAAGGTGGATGGAACAGCTTGCATGTCATGGATCCAAGGTTTCCTCAAGATAACGTTGTACGGTGAGGGGCAATCGAGCATGAGGAAAATGGTTTGCTTGTTGACTCCGCTAGTGTAAACAGGCAGAGCGATTTCTTCGATGGTGTACTTCTGCTCGGAACTGAACCCGACCAGTATGGTTGGTCATCTGCTGATGTTTGTTTCATCTAGTCCTATGGCCTTCTTCAAGGAAGAGAATGTTTGCCGAGGATCCCCCGTATATGAATACTCTCTTGAACAGGATGTTGACAATCTGGAGGGAGATGACTAAAGCATCGTGATGAGGGGCGGCAAGGGTGACTGACTCGTCATCTTCAAACTGAATTACCTAGTTGGTGTGCGACCAAGAGGGCAGATGGATGGATTTGACTTCAAGGTGATGGTTGGCTTGGGCATAGCGCTTGGCCGAGAAATAGCTTACTCTAGTGATCTCCAACCCTTTAGAGATAATGAAGCAAAACCCCTTTGGTGTAGGTTCTCGTGGAGAAGGAGATGTTTTCTTCGAGCTTCTCTGGCTAACTGTATTCTTCCCTTTATCCGTCAATAGATCTCGGAGATGTCCCCTCTTCACTAGTGATGCGACTTCCAACCATAGGGCGATGCAATTCGCAGTGTTATGACCACGATCACCATGGAATTCACACCACTTGGTCGTGTCCCTCCTCACTTTGGGATTGAGCTTGTTTAACCATTTAACAGTAGGTCACATCCCTTTCATGATTGCCACGACCTGGGCTGGTTCGACGTTAAGGTTAGACTCTGGAACTTTGTATTTGTTCGAAACATATGGTTTATTGTCAGCTTTGGCTGGCTGGTGGTCATATGGTTTTTTGAATTTGTTCAGATTGCGTGAAAGAGGTTGATAATGGGGCTCAATCGATCTAAACTCTGACCTTCTATCATTCCGCCTTTGGTGATGGTCATCATATCTGACATGCCTCATCCGGTTCATCTCATCTTCCTCCCACCTTATTTGAATCACAACTCTGGCTAGGGTGTCTTCCATCGTGGTGCAGTCGAGCTTCATCAGGTCTTTGTATAGTTCTCCATCTAGGAGGAGACCCTTTCTGAAGGTGCCTACTGTCATCTTTGGGTTGCAATAGGGGATGAAGATTTTTTCTTTGTTGAATCTATTGACGTATTCTCTCAGTGGCTCCCCCCTCTTCTGGTAGACTATGTACAGGTCAGTCGATAGCTTCTTGAGTTTCTTGTTGCTGGCGAATTGTTCAATGAATGTGTCGGCGAGTTGGGCGAATGAGCTGATTGTATTGTTTAGGAGATTAGTGTACCATTGAAGAGCTGGGCCGAAGAGGCTTGAGCCGAAGCTCTTACACATGCAGGCTTCCCTTAGTGTTCAAGGTATCGAGACGGTAAACATCCACTACTTGTAAGAGGCTATGTGGTCATCTGGGTCGGTTGTGCCGTCATAGGGCTTCATGCTGGGGATGGTGAATTTGTGAGGCATCTCGGCTAGTGCGATTGCATCCACAAAAGGTGAATCGGCATAGCAGTGAGGTTAGCTCTTTTTGGTTGGGATTGGCACTCCTAGTATGCGCCTCATCACTGCCTCTATGTCGGCCAGTCTTTTTGCCAATATCTACTCCATGGAGAGGCGAAGACCACTAGGTCATCTTGGTTGACTTGGTTAGTCATATGATTTGCACTCGGTGCGTTTTGTTGGGTCAATCCACGTGGTGTAACCTGACGGATCATTTCATCATGTGCCGCTTGGTAGCCCAGATCTCCACTCNGCCTGGTACAGCAGGATTAATGACCACCTGCTGAACTTGGACTTTGTTAGGAGTCCAAACGAATACACTCTTTACATTAGAGAAGCTGAAGATGACTTGATGATTATTTCTCTAGATGTAGATGATCTTCTAGTAATTGGAAGCAATCAAACACAAGTGGATGAATTCAAGAAATCCATGCAATGTGAGTTTGAAATGACTGACTTAGGTGGAATGTCTTACTTCCTTGGAATGGAAATTGATCAAGATGTGGATGGCATCTTTGTGAATCAAAGAAAGTATGCAAATGAAGTTTGTGAATTTGTGAGGTCTCTCGGCTAGCGCGATTGCATCCACAAAGGGTGAATCGGCATAGTAGTGAGGTTGGCTCTTTTTGGTTGGGATTGAACTCCTGGTATGCGCCTCATCGCTGCCTCTATGTCGGCCAGTTTTTTTGCCAATATCTGCTCCATGGGAGAGGCGAAGACCACTAGGTCATCCTGGTTGACTCGGTTAGTCATATGATTTGCACTCGGTGCATTTTGTTAGGTTAATCCATGTGGTGTAACTTGACAGATCATTTTGTCATGTGTCGCTTGGTAGCCCAGATCTCCATTCATTCCCTCCGATTGGGTGGCTCCTATTGTGACCGATCGGGTGTTTCGCCCCACATGGATGGTTAGATGGGTTATTTGTGATTCGCTTAGTCTGTTAGGATGGATGGACTCAAGCGAGATGGTGTGAAGGAGAGGGAGCCCGCTCGACCCACGAGGATGAGTCGAGTCGAGTCGAGTGGGGTTTAGGTAGGGATGGTTGACTGAAGGTGAGACGGGATGGCAAGGATGGGTGGCTCTCGTTGTGGCGGGCTTTTTGTCACTTGGACACCTTGATCTCATGCTTGAAGTAGATCAACCGAGAGTGGTTCTATCAGTAGCCTCTATTCACAATGATTCAAGGATGAATCATCCACTAATGAAGAACATAGTTGGCGCGATCTCGTATCTGAGATCGTTGGTCTCTGCTCTGGAGTTTGGAGAGGTTGCATAGAAGGAACTAATGCACGCAACCGATTAGGTTGTATCTGATAAGGCAGAAGCTCAAGATCATAAAACTGACTTACCTTCTCTTTTAGAGACTAGTTTCAGCCCTGATGGAGGCATTTTCGGTCCGGATGGCAGTGTTCCCAGCTTCCAATGCAGTCACCTTGTCCGAGTGCTGTTGCATATGGGCAGTTAGAGCTTCCAGTTTGGCCTCAAGGCTAGGGTTACTATTATCAGAATTTCCAGCCATAGAGAGTTTCTTTATGTAGCAGGGTCTGTGAGACGAATAATTGCCAAAGGCCCCATCGTAGGCGCCAAACTATAGATGCAAAAATCTACCTTTATGAAAATAGGGACTGATCCCATGAGATTGAGGCCACTAGCAATCTGTTGCACCTGCACACGTAAGAAAACAAGCGTGAAGTAGACGGAAAACACCGGGGTGGTGTTTGTCGTAGGCACTCCGTTGCTCAAGTCAGTAAGGCTGAGTGAGGCTAATTTAGTGAGGGTTAGGGAGAGAAAAGGTTACTAGAAGTCTAGT